>NW_010970491.1:85165-87360 GCF_000463585.1 Tarenaya hassleriana | reverse complement strand
TTTCTCTATTTTTGTTACTTGACGATTCCCGAATACAGATTCAATATCGTGATTCTCGCATGCTTAGCATATACCCAGACACGCGAATACGGTCCCGACACCCACGGTCATCTTAGATTGCTAGTTTACACGTTTTTATTGCTTTGCTTCTTTATTTTCTATTCTCTTCATATACTTCCACCATCACTTCTACTTGCTTGCTTTGATTTAGTCTCGATTAGGATTTAGATTTAGCTATCGGTCCTTGCGTTCGACCCCGTGTTACGACAATCCGTATCCTTGCGGTGAGTTGTGAATCGGGTATAAATTCTAGACACGGTACACACGTATCACCAGACATTCGCAAGAACCTGCTCTCTGGATCTGTGATGTCAAAGAAAGGCTTTAAGCTAGTTTTTGAGTCTGAGAGAGTTGTAGTGTCAAAAGATGGTGTGTATCTAGGTAGAGGTTATCTAGCAAATGGTATGTTCAAGATGAATGTAATGACCATTTGTAACACCAATGCGACAAATAATATAACCGCAAATGATATTAATAAAGCTTCTACTTCTTCTGCTTACTTGAATGAGTCAAGATTATGGCATGGTAGATTAGGACATGTGAATCTTAAGTCTATGCAAAGATTAATGTCTTTTAATCTGCTACCAAAATTTAAATTAGAAAAAGACCACAAGTGTGAAGTCTGCGTTGAAGCGAAATTTGCTAAGTCTTTGTTTAAAATTACTGAACGAAGTACTGAACCTTTGGAATTGATACATACAGATGTATGAGATTTGAAATACGTACAAACCAGAGGCGGAAAGAAGTACTTCATTACTTTTATTGATGATTGTACTCGATATTGTTATCTCTACTTAATGAGAAGTAAAGATGAGGCAATAGAGATGTTTAATCTCTATAAAAACGAAGTTGAAAATCAACTTGGAAAGAAAATCAAAGCTTTGAGATCCTCATATAGCAGAGGTTACGAACCCCGTTAATCATGATGCTGCTGGCACAGATATGAATAATCAAGTGCCAAACGTTGCGAACGTTGTCCAACCAAGAATGCCTTCGGTTGTTGTGAACTCCGAAAACCGGGCAATTCCTATTGTGCCTATCGGCCCGGCTAAGAGACCTGAACAATTCAAGGGTCAAAATTTCAAAGCTGGCAACAAAAGATGTTGTTTTTCTTAACACAACTTAAGTTGTCAAGGTACCTCACTAAAGAGGAACCAATCCCAGAGGAGGACAATGCCCAATCTCTAGCTAGTTGCCAACAATGAAAATATAACAATTTCATGTGTTGGAACTTTGTGCTGAACAGTTTGGATGATTCATTGTATGGTGTTTTCTCCAAATATATTACAGTCAAGCAACTTTGGAAGCGATTGATCATAAGTATCGGGTCGAAGAGGCTAGCCAAAGGCGAATGGTGGTAGCCAAGCTCTTTTAATCTCTATAAAAACGAAGTTGAAAATCAACTTGGAAAGAAAATCAAAGCTTTGAGAAGTGATAGAGGAGGTGAATATGAGCCGCCTTTTGCACAATTGTGCGCAGATCATGGCATCATTAATCAAACTACAGCCCCTTATACGCCAGAACGGAATGTCATTGCTGAACACAAGAATAGAACGCTGAAAGAGATGATGAATGCTATGTTAATAAGTTCTGGATCTCCTCAGAACTTGTGGGGGGAAGCAGTGATTTCTGCTAACTTTGTATTAAACAGAGTGCCTCACAAAAGGCTCGACAAAACACCCTATGAGTTGTGGAAATAAGAGGCTGGCCAAGGGCGAATGGTGGTAGCCAAGCTCTTAAACTACCGTATGGTAGACACAAGGAGTGTTGTGGAACAAGTAGATGAATTGCAAATCATCTTCCATAACTTGGCAGGAGAAGGCATCATGGTAAATGAACGGTTACAGGTGGCAACTCTGATTGAAAAATTGCCTCTGTCCTGGACGAGTTTCAAGAATGACCTGAGGCAAAAGCCTAAGGACATGTCTTTGAAGGATTTACATCGTCGTGTGAGAATCCGGCAGGAGTCTCAACCTATTCTTAAAATGAATGGGCAGTTTGGATCCAAGGAAAATGTCGTTGAGATGACTAAGGCCAAAGGGATTAAAAAGTGGAAGATTTATAAGAATGTCAACTCCAAGAAATTCAAGGAGAATTGCTACGTCTGTGGCAAGACTGGACATCTGGCGAAGGAC
>NW_010970491.1:84391-85063 GCF_000463585.1 Tarenaya hassleriana | reverse complement strand
GATCTTCCACAAGGATGCAAACCATTGGGTTATAAATGGGTCTTCAAAAGAAAGATGAAACCGGATGGTTCTATTGAAAAATAAAAGACGTGGGTATCTAGGGAGAATTCATTGTCTGAATTCGTAGCAGTTGTGTCAGAAGTGAACATGGTCGGAGATAATCCGAGAGAATGGTGGATTGACACTGGAGCAACCCGCCACATTTGTGCTAACAATTGGATGTTCACCTCCTATGACACTGTCACCGGAGAAAGCTGCTATATTGGAAACTCTGCTGCATCTAAAGTGGAAGGCAAGGGTTCAGTCATTTTGAAGATGACATCTGGAAAGAAGCTGACACTCACTGAGGTTCTTCATGTGCCAGACATTCGTAAGAACCTGCTCTCTGGATCTGTGATGTCAAAGAAAGGCTTTAAGCTAGTTTTTGAGTCTGAGAGAGTTGTAGTGTCAAAAGATGGTGTTTATCTAGGTAGAGGTTATCTAGCAAATGGTATGTTCAAGATGAATGTAATGACCATTTGTAACACCAATGCGGCAAATAATATAACCACAAATGATATTAATAAAACTTCTACTTCTTCTGCTTACTTGAATGAGTCAAGATTATGGCATGGTAGATTAGGACATGTGAATCTTAAGTCTATGCAAAGATTAATGTCTTTTAATCTGCTA
>NW_010970491.1:83056-84308 GCF_000463585.1 Tarenaya hassleriana | reverse complement strand
GAAGTACTGAACCTTTGGAATTAATATATACAGATGTATGCGATTTGAAATATGTGCAAACCAGAGGCGGAAAGAAGTACTTCATTACTTTTATTGATGATTGTACTCGATATTGTTATCTCTACTTAATGAGAAGTAAAGATGAGGCAATAGAGATGTTTAATCTCTATAAAAACGAAGTTGAAAATCAACTTGGAAAGAAAATCAAAGCTTTGAGAAGCGACAGAGGAGGTGAATATGAGTCGCCTTTTGCGCAATTGTGCGCAGATCATGGCATCATCCATCAAACTACAGCCCCATATACGCCAGAACAGAATGGCATTGCTAAACGCAAGAATAGAACGCTGAAAGAGATGATGAATGCTATGTTAATAAGTTCTGGATCTACTCAGAACTTGTGGGGGGAAGCAGTGATTTCTGCTAACTTTGTATTAAACAGAGTGCCCCATAAAAGGTTCGACAAAACGCCCTATGAGTTGTGGAACGGCAAATCACCTAGCTACAAATACTTGAGAGTATGGGGTTGTCTGGCTAAGGTTCCTATCCCTATTCCTAAACGAACTAGGTTAGGACCAAAGACAATAGATTGTGTGTTTGTTGGTTATGCACACAATTCGAGTGCTTACCGATTCTTGGTGTATAAATCAGATAATTCTGAAATACATGCGAATACAGTCGTTGAATCAAGAGACGCTTCATTTTTTGAAGATGTATTTCTCTACAAGACTCGGATAGAATTAGATCCAAGTGGTATGGAATCTCAAAGAATTCATGAATCTTCCAAGCAATTAGAGGAAGATGTTGAAGAACTTAGAAGAAGTAAAAGGGCAAAGAAACCGACTTCTTTTGGTTCTGATTATCTAACGTTTATGTTGGATAAAAAACCACAGACATATCAAGAGGCTATGTCATCACCCGAAGCTCCTTATTGGAAGGAAGCAGTGAAGAGTGAGATTGAATCAATCCGACAAAATCACACTTGGGAACTTGTGGATCTTCCACAAGGATGCAAACCATTGGGTTATAAATAGGTCTTCAAAAGAAAGATGAAACCGGATGGTTCTATTGAAAAATACAAGGCGAGACTTGTAGTCAAAGGCTATAGGCAAACTGAGGGTGTCGATTACTTCGATGTTTACTCTCCAGTCGCTCGGAAAACATCCATAAGGTTTATTATAGCCTTGGCAGCCTTACATAATCTAGAATTACATCAGATGGATGTAAAGACTGCATTTCTAAATGGTGAACTGGA
>NW_010970491.1:80098-82434 GCF_000463585.1 Tarenaya hassleriana | reverse complement strand
AAGTTTGATAGCGTAATGTTGTCAAATGGATTTCGGGTCAACGAGGTTGACAAGTGCATATATGTCAAAGGTAATGAGACAGAATTTGTGATTATCTGTCTTTACGTAGATGATATTATCATCACTGGTAGTAGTGATAAAGTGATTAAATCTACGAAAACCATGTTATCAAATTACTTTGACATGAAAGACTTGGGAATAGCAGATGTAATACTTGGTATAAAAATTATCAAGACACAAGACGGTTATGCGTTATCCCAAAGTCATTATATAAAACAAATCTGAGAGAGATTTGACAAAGATGGAAATTCTGAGGCCAGAACTCCAATTGATGTTAATTCTCATTTGAAAAAACATCACGGTGAGGGAGTTCAACAATTAGAATATTCCAGAGTCATAGGAAGCTTAATGCATCTTATGAATAGTACAAGGCCAGATATTGCTAATACCGTGAATAGGCTTAGCAGATATACGAGCAATCCAAGTTTTGATCATTGGAAGGCCATAATTAGACTCCTTAGTATCTAAGGTATACTGAGAATTATGGTCTGCATTATACAAGATATCCAGCAGTATTAGAAGGATATTCTGATGCGAACTGGATCTCAGATTCGAATGAGAATAAATCCACAAGTGGATATATATTCGTTGTTGGTGGAGGTGCTATTTCGTGAAAATCCTCTAAGCAAACGTGTATTGCAAGATCCACTATGGAATCCGAATTCATAGCTTTAGACCTTGCTGGTGAAGAAGCTGAGTGGCTTCGAAACTTACTTGAGAATATTCCTATATGGCCTAAACCGGTGTCTGGAATTTGCATACATTGCGATAGTCAGTCTGCAATAGGAAGGGCAAAAAGCCATGTTTATAAGGGAAAGTCGCGACACATCCGCAGATGACATAACTCCGTTAGAAAATTACTAACAGATGGTGTCATATCTATTGATTTTGTGAGATCAAAAGATAATTTGGCTGATCCTCTGACCAAAGGTCTTAACAGAGATCATGTGAAAATATTATCGAGGGGAATTCAAATATGAAGTGGGCCCTTCTATGAGAATGACATAAGGGCTAGTTCTCTAGAGTATTTGATGAAATCTACCAGGTGCTGTCCCAGGGCCATAATGGGCGCAACAAATGGACTAATGAGAGAGAGAGAGAGGGGCTGCTGCGTGAGTACTGTTGTCTTGATGTATACAAAAGCTGAATAGTTCAAGACATCACGTTCACTGTTTAGCAAGTACATCCGGTAGTATTTCACTACGGAAGGTTCAAAGGTAAAACTACCTTTCCGGATGCAGTAAACTCTCTATGAGTAAATTTTGCATTGCACATCATTTGCATTCAATGCATTAGTTGCATGAGATGCATTTAGGTTCACCTAACTCAAGACCCTATTTTGATTCTTGTGGGGGATTGTTGGATTTGGGTTTATTTGAAAGAATCAAAACGGGCCTAGCCCATAAGAAGCCCGGTCCGTATAAAGTTTTAGAAACTTTAAATCTGCAGAATATTAAGAGAATATTCTTGTTTGAATTTGAAATTCAAATTCAAATTCAAATTGGATCCAAATCCGCAGAAAATCTATCAAATATGATTAAGATAAGATTGAGATAATATCAAGATAAAATCAAATTTGAATTTTGAAATTCAAATTGATTTGTTTTGAGATTCTCCCCTCTACTATATGTTGGGTTTCGCTACGGATTTCTAGCATGCGATCATATCGGTCTAGGGTTTGGTTTACTAGGTTTCATGCAGCGGAAGGATAATCTAAACCTAGTCAAATGTCACACGCAACCAAAATCATCCGTAAAACCCCATTTAATCATGTATATCACCGTAGGAATCGAATACTTACCTCTTTCCTGAAGATCTGAAAGTAGCAATCGATCCAGGGCCTGTTTTAATCACCAAGAGCTGAAAGTACAGCTCCTCTACACGTATCCACACCGACGGGAAGGATTCCAAACGCTTTTGGAACTGATCTGCTAGGATCTGTGAAGTGAATAGGGTTTTTCAAGACTTGGGATCGAATCCCAGGAACTAGAACCTCAAAAGAAACGATTTTCTTGTGTTCTAGATCTGTCTTAGGGTTCTGAAAGTTTATTCTATTCTTAGGACGGCGTCCAACGCCTTATAAGTTAGAAACCATAATCCTTGTGAAAAGAGACTTTTTCCGAGTATTGACTCGGTCCGAGTCAGAACTCTGACTCGGTCGAGTCAGAACGAATCAGCCCAAGCCCATTGTCAACTCTTGACTCGGTCCGAGTCAAAACTTTGACTCGACCGAGTCAAAACATCAGCCAAGCCCAAAACACTTTCTGGGCTTCGAC
>NW_010970491.1:64084-72034 GCF_000463585.1 Tarenaya hassleriana | reverse complement strand
ACTGTTGGGTTTCGCTACGGGTTCCTAGCATGCGATCATATCGATCTAGGGTTTGGTTTACTAGGTTTCATGCAGCGGAAGGATAATCTAAACCTAGTCAAACGTCACACGCAACCAAAATCATCCGTAAAACCCCGACAGATCGTGTATATCACCGTAGGAATCGAATACTTACCTCTTTCCTGAAGATCTGAAAGTAGCGATCGATCCAGGGCCTGTTTTAATCACCAAGAGCTGAAAGTACAGCTCCTCTACACGTATCCACACCGACGGGAAGGATTCCAAACGCTTTTGGAACTGATCTGCTAGGATCTGTGAAGTATATGAAGTGGGATCTAATCCCGGGAGCTAGAACTATGAAAGAAACGATTTCTTCTGAGTTTTTGCTCTGTTTTAGGGTTCTTTTCGTCTGTCTTAGGTTGAGGACGGCGTCCAATACCCTTCTTATAAGATAGGAACCCTAATCCTTGTGAAAAGAGACTTTTTCCGAGTATTTTGACTCGGTCCGAGTCAGAACTCTGACTCGGTCGAGTCAGAACGAATCAGCCCAAGCCCATTGTCAACTCTTGACTCGGCCCATTTAGTATTGACTCGGTCCGAGTCAAAACTTTGACTCGACCGAGTCAAAACATCAGCCAAGCCCAAAACACTTTCTGGGCTTCGACCCGATGGAACTGACTCGGTCCGAGTCAAGTACTGACTCGGTCCGAGTCAGAAGGCTGAAAACGTTCTGACACTCTGATTTGATCCGAAAACGGTTTTTCCGACCAAATCCAAGTCTTCCTTTCCGAAACTTCGCATATAAGTCCATCCCTAATGGTGTGTGACCCTGTAGGCCCATTCGCAGTGGCAGCAGCCTCGAGAACCATTCCTGATCTACAAGTCATGGTTAGCCTCTAGCAAGACGCCATGACCACCCATTTAGAATTGAGTTAGAGGTGATCTAACCAAGGCAATAACAGCTCGAGTTCTGATCCTTTATCTCACGATATCATGTGTTGAACAAGGGCATGGTTTGAGCCACCCTTCAAGTTCAACCGCTTTCTCGTCTTGGTAAATCGACTAGTAAAATAGATGCAACTTCATCTATAGCGTGGCCACGCATTTTCATAGTCCGACTTCCACGAGAGGGCCCAGCGATATCTCTTCTATTGAGGAGGTGACAAGTCCCATATTGCATGTCTACTATCTCCATATGATTTGTGAACGTATCTGATCAACGCCGTTATAATCATCCGGTTAAAGATGACGTTTGACGTAGTCAAGACATGCTACTCCTCATATCAGATACTCTAGACATCTCAGGTCTGAGGATCCAAGAACAAACCGCTTTATGAGATTCAAGTCATGACTCTGTCCATGTGACAATCTCATGCGGGTCATCCAGTCACTCGTTCACAACGAGTACCCATGATTGTGATATGCATCCAATGCATCAATCACACCTCATGCTAGTCTTAATTCATCATTGTTCCCACAATGATAACTGACCAGGGAGTTTAGAATCATTCTATAATGATTCAAGGATGCCGAAATATAACAAACATGCCAATCATATAACGGGAATGTAACGCATTCATAAATCAATGAATCAATACAAAGTCAAAATGTCATATCACGGATCATCCTAGAGCATTACAACCAACACTATATATAGGGGTCTTGGGTTAGCTCATAAAAGACACAGAAAAGGAAACAAACATTCTAGAGAAAAAAAGAGCATTCACATATTTGCTCATATCTCTCTCGGAGTTCGCTTGGTATTTGGAAAGCTTCTTGCAAATACGCGGTCGTTGTATCCTGAGAGTTCACCGTGCTCCAATAGTCTCGAAACTTTAGAGGTGACACGGAAATCGAACTTAAGGAAACTGTGTTTCACAGACCTCGACAAAATATTCTTTTAATTTCAGGTACTTATCTGGAATCGCTCGAATTGCCAGAATTTTGCTGTCGTCAACAACCGCCGTCCCTAATATATGGCAGTCAACCGGCTCACTTTATCACTAAGTTAATCTGTCTTTGAATTTCTTTTGATCGCTCGTGTATAATATTACAGCTGTAAATCTTGTCTATGCATTGACAATTATAAATCTTGTCGTCTTTAATAATTGTAATTATAATAATCGAACCAACTACTTTTATAGCCGCTTGTGATACCGATATAAATTCTTGGTGGTTGACAGTTCAAGCTTCCAATTATTTTTTTTGATAAAGGCGCTTCCAATGATTTGTTCTTATAAAATTTTATAAAACTATATCTATTTAATTTTGATATCGGGTTTCGGTTCAATTCAATTTTAGTTGTGTTTTCCATTAAGAGTAGTATTTATTTTTAAAGATTTCGGTTCTTAGAATATATATATATATATATATCCAAAATGATTGAAGAATGATTTGTGATTGGTGCAAAGTGATTGGCTGAGATTGTAAGCTGCGTGGAGAGACCATTAGGCGCCACGTACTGCTTGGACTACCTTTTGACTAACATGCTTTTGTTCCCTTCTCAATTTTTTTTAATCCATTACATACATACATACACATATGCATGCATGCATGTATATATATATATGCATGCATACATACATACACATGACACATCGACATGCATTTGTTGCATCTCCCATGTTATATCACTGTTTTAAACAAAGATATGCACGTTGGTTTTGTCCGATTTCACATTTATCTACGCTTTTTCTTTTAACACCCATTGATTCTATTTAACATCCTTTATCGTTCGAAAATGACAATAATAATCAGTTTTCAATTGTTATTCGGATAATTATTTGAATTAGCATATATAATATATCAAGTATACTTATCCGATTCCGTTTACACAAATGCCTTTTTATGTTCCGAATGAGTTTTTTTTTTCTCTTGCTCTTCATTTGGAAACCGTTAATAGGAAACTTTATACATTCAGACACACACATTAATCATTAATGGAGTCAAAGCCAAAATCATAGCTAGCTGGTTACTTCATACGGAATTTATATTAGATTGAACAAGAAATTTTGTTAAACAAATCGACTAATTTAATTATAAATATTATCAAATATGCATAATACGTAGAGAAAAATTACGTATATAAGAATCTAAAATCGAGTAAAGATTAGTTATCTACAAAAGAAAACATGACCAAAGTAGTCGAATTATATTTGGTATTATCCATATGTGATATAGTGGTGTGGGAAAGCACAAAGTGCTCCTACAGCTACAGTTCGTTTCTACTTTGTACATTACCAATATGAAAAAAAATTATACGGTTTGACTCCACACTGGACATCATCAATATAAAAAAAATTATATTGGGTGATAATTCATCAAGTGAATCAATATAATGGGTATACATTTTTGAATCATAATAATTAATTCGATGGGACCATATGATTATCTGATCATGTATTATAAAATAAAATAATATATGTCAAGATACGATCATGTGACAGTGTGATCATGTGACAGTGTGACCATGTGACAGTGTAACCATGTGACCATGTATCTGTGTGACGGTATGAATATGTGATCATGTGACCGTATGTCCTTGTGACCATGTGATCATGTGTTATAAAATAAAAAAATATATGTCACCTATATTACCAAAATATGATCATATGACAGTGTGACCATGTGACCGTGTGACCGCATGACCGTGTGATCGTATGACTGTGTGACCATGTGACCATGTGACCATGTAAATTTATAATATTTGTGAACCATATTTTGACGACTTCTAGAAGCTCTTCCCATAAACTTTGGACTCCATAATGCATCTAGTCCTGACTGTGACCTTGTGACTTTATGATTGTGATCATGTAACCATGTGATCTGAATATATACATCAAAACATCGATTTATATGGTATTGTGACCTATATGATTGTTCTAAATGATCATGTGACCGAAATCTGCCTATTTTACTCGATTTTAACCATTTCACACCCCAATCGATTGCTTCACTTGAGTCATGACTTGAATCTCATGTAGCGATTTGTTCTTAAATCCTCTGACCTAGATGTATAGAGTATCTGATATGAGGAGTGAAGTATATTGACTGTGTCAAACGTCATATTTAACTGGATGATTATAACGGCGTTGCTCAGATATGTTCACAAATCATATGGAGATAATAGACATACGATACGTGATTTGTCATCTCCTTAACGGGAGAGATATCGTTGGGTACCTCGTGGAAGTCGGACTGTGAAAACGCGTGGCCACACTATAGATGAAGTTGCACCTATTTTATCAGTCGATTTATCAAGACGAGAAAGCGGTTGAAACTTGAAGGGTGGTTCATTCCATACCCTTGTTCAACATATGAATTTGAGACAAATTGTAATACCCCGATTCCCGAATAAATCATTTAAATTAACTTCGGGAATAAAATAGGGTAAGACAACTCTAAAAATATAAGGTGATTGGCATAAGAACCGAACCAAGGAATCAACGGGACTCGAACGCGTCGAAAACGTCGAACAAACAAAGGAAAAAGGGCGTAGACCGATCAGTCTAGGGGTAGACCGACCGGTCTAGCGAAAGACGGAGGAAAAGACGAAAAAAAACGGTACAGAACGGACGGACTAGGGGGTAGAACGGACGGACCAAGAGGCAGAACGGACGGACCAGAAGGTGGAACGGACGGACTGCCGTTCGCAAAGCGGAACGGACGGTCTAGTGGGTGGAACGGACGGACTGCCCGTTCGCGAAGCAGAACGGACGGTCCAACAGCAGAACGGACGGTCTAGGGTCCTGGGAGCAAAACGCCGAAAAAGGCTGACTTTCTTCCACCTTTCGGCCGCGATTATTGCGCGACATCCGACCCCACGCGCCACCAGCCGCCACCCCTGTCTAGTGCGCAACACGAACGGACCCCTTGACCTGTCCTAGGGCCAGAGACCTCACGAAAATCCGTCGTTTTAACCCCTCCAACAGGTTGAGTCGGTCATCTATGCTCAGAAAACTGGAATTCGAAAAAGAGAGGAAGTGAGAGCGAGAGAAGCAGATTGGAGACAAAACGAGCTCGGAGAATCCTAGAGGGGCGGGCGTAGAAGGTTATTGGAAGGTTTCACGGCGTGAAACAACCCAGAGAGTTCGTACGAGCTCGGAGAAAAACACATCTCACAAGGAATCCGAGGTGAGTGGTTCGGATTGAGTTTGTGAGATTCTATTTTCATGATTTATGGTGTAGACTAGTGATTCTGCAAGAGTTAAGCATCTAGGGATGTTAAGCATTGAGTGGGTAACTATTAAACCTTAAATCGGGCCAGAATTTGGGCAAAAATGGCGGAAATTCAGACGGAACTCGTGAGGAAGACGAAGACCCGAGCCCCAGACCGTCCGGTCTACGACGTAGACCGTCCGTTCTGGGGCATGGCGGAATGAACACGTATAACCAAACTGGAACGACTGATCCTGCATGACCCGGAACGTCCGGTCTAAAACATAAGGGGGAACGGACGGTCTGGCCTAGTGGACCGCCCGTTCTGTACTTGTAGAACGGACGGTCCGAGTGAAACCGGACCGTCCGGTCTGACCCTGTAGAACGGACGGTCTAGGCACTTGGAACAGTGAAAAATCTCAAAATCGCTGGACCGTTCGGTCCACGTAGTGGACCGAACGGACTGGCTGCAACCCCGACTATAGACTCAAATGAATTAAACGGTGTTACGGTGAAAAATGGTATTTAAACGAAATAGGATAAAATAAGGATGAACGAACAGGAAAAAGGTAAAAGTAAATAGAAGAAAGGAATTAAACCGAATGGATACGAAGGGTAGATTTAAGAGAAGTTCTCGGAATTTCGAATTAGAAATAACGGATAAATAATGATGCATGTGATTGAGTGATTAAGGAACCCCGTACTTAGTACCGGTTGACGGCGTGAGTCAATGCTAGTACGGGGATGGGCGGATTTGGAACCAGTGCCGGTTGACGGACTTGGAGTCAGCACTGGATGTTATGTGGTTTCGGTAATAGTACCGGTTGACGAACTTGGAGTCAGTACTATTACCGAAATGGAATACCAGTACCGGTTGACGATGTGGAGTCAGTACTGGTATAGTTGGGTGGACGTTTCTGGAACGGTACCGGTTGACGAACTTGGAGTCAGTACCGTTAAGGAAATGTATAGTGAAGCCAGTACCGGTTGACGGCGTGGAGTCAGTACTGGTGGATCTGAGTGGTCGTCTTTATGATAGTACCGGTTGACGAAGTGGAGTCAGTACTATTATAGGGAAGCAGGGTAAAGTCTAGTACCGGTAGACGAATTGAGTCAGTACTAGATGATACCGAAAGGAACGGTACGAACCAGTGCCGGTTGACGAACTTGGAGTCAGCACTGGATGATATGTGGTTTCGGTAATAGTACCGGTTGACGAACTTGGAGTCAGTACTATTACCGAAATGGAATACCAGTACCGGTTGACGATGTGGAGCCAGTACTGGTATAGTTGGGTGGACGTTTCTGGAGCGGTGCCGGTCGACGATGTGGAGTCAGTACCGTTAAGGAAATGTATAGTGAAGCCAGTACCGGTTGACGGCGTGGAGTCAGTACTGGTGGATCTGAGTGGTCGTCTTTATGATAGTACCGGTTGACGAAGTGGAGTCAGTACTATTATAGGGAAGCAGGGTAAAGTCTAGTACCGGTAGACGAATTGAGTCAGTACTAGATGATACCGAAAGGAACGGTACCTGATAGTGCCGGTGGACGACTTGAGTCAGTACTATCAGGTATCGGAAAAATGTGTGAAATAATGTTAATGTGTTAAAAAGATAAGTGAGAAAGGATCAAACAGATTAAAAGAATTCTTGCATTGAGAGATTAGTTGGCACCGTTCTCCATGAGAATGGGCTCTCCGGGCTCAACCCGAGCTACTCACTAAGCATTTCGCTTAGCCCTCCGTTGTTGAATTTTTCAGATCCCGAGGAGCACGAGTAGCGCACTGTGGACGGCGACGGCTTGTGAAGACTTCATTATGTACGGATAAATAAGACTGTTTGTACGGTTTGGTTTGTGGAACAAGGTTTTTACGTGGAATCGGTTGTGTTTAAATGTATGTTTGGACAAGTATTGTTTTCGAGAAAAGTGTGATGAATTTATTCCGCTGCATATTTGTGTTTAAAAATGGTTTTTAAATTCCCGTACTTTTGGTTTTATTATGTTTATTGGTTTTCGTCCATGTGGCATATCCTGTCCACGGGAAACGGGATTCGGGTGTCACAACTTTTGGTATCAGAGCAACGTTCTATCCATGGGAAAGAATGACTCATACCCTTAAGGTTTTCACACTGAAAAATGTTTTTCGATTGTCATCTTAAAAGAAAACTGTTTTACAAAAAGCCGTACATAATGACGTTCTACTCGTCGTCGTTTGCTAAGTACAACTACGCGATGCAGTGAAATGGCACCACGACGCACTCGTTCAATCACGGGAGACAACAGCGTACCCAACCATGACCCCCGTACTGATGGGTTCAGGGAGTTCCAAGAAGAGATGAGGAACGAGCTGAGGAACGAGCTGCGTGTGTTCCAAGAGGCGATGATGCAAACGTTGCGGGCTCATATTCCGCCTCCACCACCAGCAGGGGGACCAGAACCAAGGGGGGAGGACTTACCTCCACCGCCACCTGTGGACCCAATGTCCGGAGAGTATCTTCCTATCATCAGGGAATTACGGGCCATGCATACCCCGCGTTTCGAAGGCTCACTGAGTCCGGAAGCTGCAGAAGAGTGGTTAACTACCATTACTCGAGACTTGGAATATGTCCAATGCCCTCATCGCCACCGAGCTATGATAGCGAGCCATCACCTGGCAGGGCAGGCTCGACACTGGTGGAAGAAGGTGGTGCAAGAAATGCCCGAGGGACACCGCTTTACCTGGGAGGAGTTCAAGGGGGAATTCGAACACAAATACTACAACCACCAGGACCAAGAACACCGCTTTACGGAATT
>NW_010970491.1:33605-58592 GCF_000463585.1 Tarenaya hassleriana | reverse complement strand
ATGCATGTGATTGAATGATTAAGGAACCCCGTACTTAGTACCGGTTGACGGCGTGAGTCAGTGCTAGTACGGGGATGTGTGGATTTAGAACCAGTGCCGGTTGACGAACTTGGAGTCAGCACTGGGTGGTGTGTGGTTTCGGTAATAGTACCGGTTGACGAACTTTGTGTTAGTACTATTACCGAAATGGAATACCAGTACCGGTTGACGATGTGGAGTCAGTACTGGTATAGTTGGGTGGACGTTTCTGGAACGGTACCGGTTGACAAACTTGGAGTCAGTACCGTTAAGGAAATGTTTAGTGAAGCCAGTACCGGTTGACGGCGTGGAGTCAGTACTGGTGGATCTGAGTGGTCGTCTTTATGATAGTACCGGTTGACGAAGTGGAGTCAGTACTATTATAGGGAAGCAGGGTAAAGTCTAGTACCGGTAGACGAATTGAGTCAGTACTAGATGATACCGAAAGGAACGGTACCTGATAGTGCCGGTGGACGACTTGAGTCAGTACTATCAGGTATCGAAAAATGTGTGAAATAATGGTAATGTTTTAAGAAGATAAATGATAAAGAGTTAAAAAGGATGAAAATGAATTCTTGTATCGAGAGACCAGTTGGCACCGTTCTCCATGAGAATGGGCTCTCCGGGCTCAACCCGGGCTGCTCACTAAGCTTTTGCTTAGCCCTCCGTTGTTGAATTTTTCAGATCCCGAGGAGCACGAGTAGCGCACTGTGGACGACGACAACTTGTGAAGACATCATTTATGTACGGCTAATTAATCCTGTTTTTGTACGTTTTGGTTTGTGGAACAAGGTTTTGTGTGGAATGGTGTGTTTAATTGTGTGTTTGGACAAGTGTGGTTTTCAAGAAACGTGTGATGGTTTTATTCCGCTGCGTACTTTTATGTAAAAATGATTTTTAATTTCCCGTGCTTTTGAATTTATTATATTTTATCGGTATTTGTCCATGTGGCATATCCTGTATACGGGATGCGGGATTCGGGTGTCACACAAATGATCAGAACTTGAGTTGTTACTGCCTTGGTTAGATCACCTCTAACTCTATTCAAAGTGGGTGGTCATGACGTCTTGCTAAAGGCTAACCATGACTTGTGGTTGGAAAAGGTTTCCGAAGTCACTGTCATTGCGAATGGACCTACAGGGTCACACACCATTAGGGATGGATTACATGTGAAGAGATGAATGTGAGAAAGGATAGTGGGATATCAGAACGAGCGTCGAAAACTAGAAGTGTTCTAGATGGTCAGACCGATTGGTCCAGGGCCAGATCGATCGGTCTAGGACCGAGTCAGATCGGTCTGACTTTCGGGCAACTTTCTTTTTTCGTGAATATTAGGTTTTTGGCAACTTTAGTAAGTATGGGAGCCATCCCAAACCCTAGGTATTCAATCTAAGATGTCCTAGACTCATTCTAGAGCCTTAGAGAAGAGTTTTCTTGAGATATAAATCCTGGAATATCGATTCCAAGTCCCGGATGTCGTTTTCTCTTCACAAATCCTAGCAGATCCGTTCCAAACCGTTTGGAATCCTTCCCGCCGGTGTGGATACATGTAGAGGAGTTGTATTTTCAGTTCTTAGTGATTAAAACAGGTCCCGAATCGATATAGAGGTAAGTATTCGATTCTCTCGGTGATATATACATTCTTTCGGGTTCTTTTATATGTTTGATTGCGTGTGAAGTTTGGCTAGATTTTAGATTATTCTTCCGTTGTATGAAACCTAGAAACCAAACCTAGATCGATATGATAAGAGAACCCCAAAAGAAATCCCCAAAAATTTGAAAAACCCAAAACACTAAATTTCTATCGGTCAAATTTCGAAACCACAAGTTAACTCAACAACAACAAATTTCAAAATCCAATAAATCTAAAAGAAATTAAAGTTTAACCTACCGTATTTTTGTCTAATCTTTCAATTTCCATTCATTCTTGATTGAAGATTGTGACGAAGATGAGTAACGACATGATTTTAAAGCCATGTTCTCCCTCTCGTCATTCTTTCTTCTTCGAATCATGAATCTAACAAGAGATTTAAACAAAAAATAGAATTTTTGGAGAGAAATCGGCACAAAACGCAAAAGATTGGAAGTTTTGAGAGAGAGGGAGAGAGCTGAAATCATGAGAGTTAGGAGAGAGAGGAGAAAGATTTAGGAGGAGAGAGAGGGGAAGAAGAGTAAAGTTATGTAACTTTACTTTTTTTTTTTAATTTTAGTTTTTTAAATTGAAAAAAATAGAGAGTTTAAAGTGAGGATTTTATTATCTTTTGTCATGTCGAACTCTTTGTTTTTTAAATTTTTTTGTTTGGAAGATAGTAATAGAAATAGTTGTAGTATTTGGAAGGTACTTTAAATATATTGCCGATTTATCGCTCCGGACAACAAGTTTAGCAAAAAGGTATATTATTTTAGGATATTTCTTTAATTCAATATTTTTTTTCAAATTTTTAATTTAAAAGATTGTAGTACTTTTTGGTTATCAATATGAAAGATTATAATTATTTTTTTTTTTATTAAATTAGTTTGGATACGGTTTGGTTTCTGTAGACATTTACTTTCTTGTGTACTAATTTTATAAGTGATATTTCCATTTTCCGTTCGGTTTGGTTAGTTTTTTTATTCAGTTTAATAAAAGAATATATTGGTTGTTTTTTATATTAAAGTTTGTTGGATTTTTGTTTGGATTAAAATTTTATAGAAAATATTATTTTTTAAGTAAATTATATATTCTTTTTACTATTTTATATTTTACTTGGATTTCCATTTTAAAATTGGGTAAATGAAAAAAAATCCTATACTTTCATTTTGTTTTAATTTAAACTCTATACTTATTTTTTGAGAAAAAATGAAAATACATAGTTTTTTTTTGTCATTTACCTTTTAAAATTCTATAGTCATTCCATTTTTATATTCAGATTCGATTCAAATTATATCTTATTCTCGGTTTGTATCAGAATAAAACCAAAATTTTCACCCACAATACTATCATTCACATTTTTTTTGTTCACTACAAATCTGTGAAATTATTTCGAATTCGGTATTCATACTAAATGTTTCAACGATATAGGTACCAAAGCATGGAGATGCACAGAAAAACGAGTGGAAAGAATGGAATTGAAGATCCAAAGGCAATTTGTTGTTGAGCGACGCATTCTTACACCATTGGCTGCAGCTGCTTCGTCGAGCTTCGCAAAGGCATCGGGTCTCGGGCTCGATCATCTCTCGTGTCGGCACCATTACTATCGGTGTAGATGCACTCAGCTACCGTAAGGGAGCACATTTTGTTAGAGAAAATAAAAACTGAAATCTGTTTCAAGTGTAGTCGAGGCTTGAGTTATACTCGATCTCTACAAGACGATTATGTCCCGTTATATAGTGGTTACAATTTTGGCACTCGTCTCCAAGATACAACGACTACGATTATGCAAAAGTACCACTTACTTTTGAAGAATCCGGCGAACTATAAAAGTTCGGAACTATCTTAGAAGAAGAAAAGAGAGAAGAAATTTTTCTGATATAAGAGAAGATGTCGGAAAAATAGGATGCAAAAATCGTTCACTAAGGCCCCTTAAATATAGTTTTATAAGGATGACTTGAAAAGGTTTAAAGTTAGAAAACTGTCAGAAAACTGTCTGGTCCAAATGGGCACCAGTGAAAATTATCACCAATTTGATGAAAACAACATGGTCTGACACCTAAGTTGGTGAGAAACAACATTTCGCTTCAATTAGTTGCCAGAGAGGTAAACTCGCAAAGGTGTTGACACCTAATCTTGTTTTTCCCTTTAAGAGAAACTAAAGGACAAAACTTTATAAGTTTTATCCAAATAAATATTTATTTATTGAAAAAAAGTGTATGGGAAGAGCTTTATTTATAACCATGAGCTCTTTTTTTTTTCCTTCTTCATCACCGATGTGGGACTAATTTTCCTTTTTCCCACTTTCCAATGAGCCATGTGGGTGGGAACCATCAAAATACTATTTAATTATTTAATTTTCATTCAACATATATATCTATATATACATATATATTCTTACAATCTCCCACATGAATGACAATTAAAATGAACTTAAGTTTTTTTTTCTCTCAATATAGTTTCAAAGAATTATTATTGCATCAGGATAAGTGGTTTTTTTGCCTTGAACCTTTCTTAGTGAAATATTGTCGGACATACTAACCAGTTGGTGAGTATAATGTCTTGAATCCCAATTTTCTAATGTGTGTCGAGATAACCAACATTCACACAATAATATTTCTTACTTTCGTTTTTGTTCTCATGTTGTTGTCTGTTTCGGTCATGGATCTTAACTTGGTTTCATAAGTGTTTCTCCCTATAGAAGCGACCATAACTCCTCACTTATATAGGTGCTCTTACCTACCAAACTTTATACCGAAAGTACTCTGTCATACTCTACCTAGTTAAAAGTGTAGTAATCATTAAGAATTCAATATTGAATTCAATCTCACCATGATATGCAGACTTTTCTTACACTTGGATTATCGCTTTAGGAATGAGATGGAAATAAATTTCCAAGTGTTCAACTTAACTTCCATAACTTGGTTTCCATTGAACCAAGATTTTGGGATCTCCAGTCAACAAGGTTGGGTTACCGCTATGGTCATTCTTTAATTCGTGGATTTTAATCTCATTCCTCTCGATAACTTGTACGATTGATCTCGCCTTTCGTTAGTGGATCTGCTAAATTTTCCTTAGACTTAACATAAGCTATGGTTATTACACTATTTGAGATCAATTATCTAATGGTATTATGTTTACGATGAATATGTCGAGATTTACCATTGTACTATTGTGTGCCCTACCAATTGCTGATGTATTACCACAACGTATCATAACAACATGCACAGGTTTATTACAACCTGAAATATCTTCTAGAAAGTTACGAAGCTATTCAACTTCTTCCCCCATCCTTTATAAGGCTATAAATTAAGACTCCATTATAGATCGAGCTATACATGTTTGTCTACAAGATTTCCACGAGACTGCTCCTCCACCGACTGTAAATACATAACCACTAGTAGCTTTGGAGTCATTGGTATCTGATATCCAGTTAGCATCGTTGTAACCTTCTAACATAGTTGGATACCTAGAATAACATAAACCATGATTCAAGGTATTTTTCAAGTATCTAAGTACCCTTATCAGAGCTTTCCAGTAATCCTCATTTGGATTACTTGTGAAGCTACTCAAGTAGTTCAATGTATATGCAATATCAGGTCTCGTACAATTAGTTGGATACATTAAACTACCAATGATCCTTGCATATTCCACTCGAGATATTGGATCTCCTCGATTTCTACCTAAATGATAACTAATGTCAATAGGTGTTCTAGTTGGAGTACAGTTAAGCTAATTGATTTTTTTAGAACAGTCTCAACATAATGAGATTGTGATGAGAAAATTCCTTTTGATCCTTTTAAAATCTTTATCCCTAGAATAACATAGGTTTGTTCCATGTCTTTCATGTCAAAATATTTCTTCAACATTTTGTTTGTATTCATTATTAGATCATGAGTATTTCTCATGATTAACATATCGTCTACATATAAACATATAATGACGTATTCATTTGCATTATTTTTAATATAGACGCATTTGTCACATTCGTTGATTTTAAATCCATTTGACAACATCGTTGTGTCAAATTTAGCATGCCACTGCTTAGATGTTTGTTTTAATCCGTAAAGATATTTAACTAGTTTGCATATTTTTCTTTCTTTTCGGGAATCACAAACCATTCAGGTTGTTGCATATAAATTTGTTCTTCCAACTTGCCATTCAAAAATGTCGTTTTTATATCCATTTGATGTATTTTTAAATTGTACATCGCCGTTATAGCAATTAATACCCTTATAGATGTAATCTGAGTTATTGGAGAATAAGTATCGAAGAAATCATGTCCTTCGATTTGTTTGTACCTTTTGGCTAAAGTCTAGCCTTGTATTTATCAATTAAGCCATCTGCTTTATACTTTCTTTTTAAGACGCATTTATATCCTAGAGGTTTACATCCTAGAGGGTAGGGGTGGACGTTTCGGGAAACGGTTCGGGTTCGGGACGGAATAGATCGGTTCGGTTCTTTCGGTTTTACAAAAATAGGTACCAATCGGGTTTTTTTATTGTATTCGGTTCGGTTCGGTTTCGGTATCGGTTCGGTTCGAATCCGGGTTTTATTAAAAAAATGTAGATTTCCTTTAAAAATATTCGGTTTTTTTGGATTTTTAAAGTTCGGTTCGGTTCCGAAAAAATTCGGTTCTCTAAAAATGGTACCGTTCGGGAAATAACAACGGTTTCGGGTCGGGAAAAATACCGTTTTAACGGTTCGGTTCGGTCCGATTCCGAAGAACCGAACTGAAACGCCCAGCCCTACTAGAGGGAGATCAACTAACTCCCATGTATTGTTATGCATGATGGACTCAATTTCGCTATTTATAGTTTCTTTCCAGAACGGAGCTTTTGGACTTAAAAATTCATCTTGCAAAGTTCTCGGTTCATTTTCTACCATATATGATAGAAAATCAGAAGCAAAAGACTTTTTCACTTTTGTCCTCTTACTGCGTCTTGGTTCATCTTGCTGCGATGACTCAATTGCAGTTTTATATGTTCTGTTTTTAGAACCTGTTTCTTCCCGCCTCTGTGCTGGAAAAAATATCTTCAAAGAATACTGCGTTTCTAGACTCAATCGTCATTCCTTCAGTTAGATTAGAAATTCTAAATTTATGTACCAAAAAATGATAAACACTACTATTTTATGCATATCCAATAACGATACAATCGACTTTTTTAGGTCCAATCCTAACTTTTTTAGGCTTAGGTATTTCTACTTTAGCCAAATACCCCCACACTTTGAGAAATTATAGGATGGTTGTCGACCTTTCCATAACTCATATAGTCTTATGGAGAATCTTATTGAGAATATGATTTGCTAAAAGTATTGCTTCCCCCCCTCCCCCCACAAGTTTTGAGGTAGTCCTGAATTTATAAGCATTGCATTCATAATCTCTTTACGATTCTTAGGTTCAACAATTCCGTCTGATTGTGGAGAGTATGGAGCTGTAGTTTGATGGATTATTCCAGACTCGATATAGAACTCCTCGAAAGGTGATATGTATTCTCCACCTCTATCACTTCGAATAATTTTGATTCTGGCATTGGTTTTCAACCTCGTTCTTATACCTTTTAAAAGCATCTAGAGCTTCTAGAGCTTTGTCTTTACTTCTTAAAAGATATATTATGCAGTACCCTGTACAATCATCAATGAATGTGATGAAATACTTTTTACCACCTATTGTTGGTACAAATTTCAAATCACATATATCGGTGTGAATTAATTCAAAATGTTTCGTAGATCTTTCCACCGAGTGAAAAAGCGTTTTTGTGAGTTTATTTTGAACTTTGGAATGAGTTCCAAGTTCACTAATTTTCTCAATGTATTGTAATTTACATATCCTAATCTATCATGCCATAAATTAGAACACTCAGTCAAATAGAAAGAACTCTTATTTTTATTATCAATATTACGAAGTACAGTCATTACATTGAGTTTGTAGAGCCCCTTATCGAGGTATTCTCTTGTTGGGTTTTAGAAATCCCTAAATATGCGTTCACAACGGTTTCTAGGGTTCCAACTTTGGGTTTCACGCAGCGGAATATATAAAACGAAACCCAATCAACAGATCTTGCATATAATGATAATGGTATCGATATACCAACATGTTTTGATCCAATGACCTGTCACAAACGCTGAAATCAAATGCTCTCTACAGTTAGTCCACACTCACAGACTTGCGTCTGCTAGAACACGATCTGGAGGATGGGAACGAAAACCAAGACAATCCCGGGAGAGAGAGAGAGACGACACTAAAGTGAGAGAGAGAGAGGGAGAGAAAAATCTAATTTTTCACTTAACCCTGAATTATGTTTCTTAAACATAATTATAAAAAGATTAGGGTTTCATTAAACCCATTGGGCCTTAATGGGCATTCTCTTAACAATTAAATGATATTAGACCCATTAGCATTATTAATAAATATATGAGTTCATTGGGCCACCTAAACCCATCCAATGGATTTCTAATCAGTTTCGCAAACTGATCGTGGCTAGAGCACCATATCCATCAATCTTCCACTTGCTTTACTCATGATGGAATTTCAGTCTATCACAATAGATCATCCCAAGCACGCTCCAGAAAATAGTAATAGTCTTACGTGTATGACCCTGTAGGCCCGTCCAACGCAGATATAGTTCCAAAACCATTTCGGACTAATAATCATAGGTGGTCTCTAGCAAGACACTATGACTTCTTTGTCAGACTAGGTTAATGGTCTAACGAGCCAAGTAACATTCAACATTTGTGTCCTTTTTGCTACACGATATCATAAGTCAAAACAGAGTCATGAAACAAGTCATCTCATCACATTTTGACTGTTTTCTCATTCGTTGAGTTAACTGAACCTACAGATGACTCTTCATCTGTTTGCGCACATTTCAGTTCAACTCATTCGAGGGGGCCAGCGATATCTCTCTTTTCGCATAAGAGAGGGACAAAATCTCATCTTGGCTCTCTATTACCCTCCATATGATTCATAACATTCCCAACTACAGCTGTTATAGTCGTCTTTTTACAGTTCCGATGTTTGACTATGTCAAAGAATATCACTCCTCATGTCGGATACATATAGAAACCTCAGGTGTTAGGACTCAAAGCGGAGTATTACATGAGATTCAAGTCATGACATCAGGTTCATGTGACAATCTCATACGAGTCATCCAGTATTCATTCACAAATGAACACCCATGATCATGATCCGTATCAAATACACTATAATCATCTCTATGATCATCTATCATGCATCATGCTAGTCTTTTGTTTGTTAATGTTCCTACATTAACGATCGACTAGGGAGTTTAATTAGTATTATTACAATAATAATACATGGATAACATTATTAAACAATAACATGCAATTTGAATAATAATCAATAAGAAAAACATACTTCCATTCATCACAATGAATCTAAGTACATAAATAAAATGTTTGTGCGAATAATCATGTCTAGAGCATAAAAACATCACAATCTCCAAATACTCTAATCATAATCAACTAAATGTCTAATCCCCATCGACCTAACATGGCATTCATGCTTCGACGAAGGGAGAGGCTTCGTCAACGGGTCAGCGAAGTTGTCATCTGTCGATACTCTGCATATCATCACATCTCCTCTGTCTACGAATTTCTCTGATAAGATGAAATCGCCTGAGTATGTGTTTGGATCTCTGATGTGACCTTGGTTTCTTAGCTTGCGCAATCGCACCATTGTTTTACACTACAACGCAATGGGGTTCACAATGCTAGGAACAACATCACGGTCTCCAACGAATTTCTTGATCCAAACAGCCTCCTTTGCCGCATCTGATGCAACAATATACTCAACCTCTGTAGTGGAATCTGCCACAGTGGCTGGTTTGGAACTCTTCCAACTAACAGCGCCTCCGTTCAAAAGGAACACAAAACCTAATTGCGATCGAAAATAATCCACGTCGGACTGAAAACTAGAATCAGTGTAACCAGTTATAAAAAATTCATTTTCATGTCCACCGTAAACCAAGAACACATCATTAGTTCTCAGATACTTCAGGATGTTCTTTACGGCTATCAAGTGTGGCTCACCTTGATCAGACTGGTATCTACTTGTTAGACTCAATGCTAACGACACATCTGGCCGAGTACACTGCATTGCACACATGATAGATCCTATCGCCAAAGCGTATGGAATTCTATCCATGCATTCTCGCTCATCAGATGTCTTCGGACACTGATTCTTGCTCAGAACTAAACCGTGCCTCATTGGCAAGGATCCTTTCTTGGATTCTTGCATGCTAAACCTTTTTAGTGCCTTGTCGACATAAGTACTCTGACTTAACCAATTAGCCTTCTTGATCTATCTCTATAGATCTTGACGCTTAAAATATAGGCAGCCTCGCCTAAGTCTTTCATCGCGAAACGCTTTCCTACCCAAGACTTAACGTCTTGCAAACTAGGAATATCATTTCCGATGAGCAAGATGTCATCAACGTATAAGATCAAGAACACAACTGCACTCCCACTGGCCTTCTGATAAACACATGGTTTGTCCTCGTTTTGCAAGAAGCAAAACTCTTTGACTGTCTCATCAAAACGCAGGTTCTAGCTTCTTGAAGCCTACTTCAGTCCATAAATGGACATCTGAAGCTTACATACCTTCCTTGGATGCTTAGGATCCTCAAAACCTTCGGGTTGTGTCATGTACACATCCTCAAGCAGATTTCCGTTAAGGAATGCAGTCTTGACATCCATTTGCCATATCTCATAGTCATAATATGCAGCTATGGCAATGAGTATCCGAATGGATTTAAACATAGCGACGAGCGAGAAGGTTTCGTCATAGTCAATACCATGAATTTGTCGAAATCTTTTCGCTACCAATCGTGCTTTATAGGTATACACGTTGCCATCCATGTCAGTTTTCTTCTTGAAAACTCACTTGCATCCGATGGGTTTTACCCCTTCAGATGCATCAACCAAAGTCCGTACTCGGTTGTCGTACATAGATTGCATCTTAGACTTCATAGCCTCGAGCCATTTCTCAGAGTCTGTGGTCGACATAGCATCTGAATATGATGTGGGCGCATCATGCTCCATGAGCACGAGTTCATCATTTTTAGTAACGAGAAATCCATATCTATCGGGTTCATGTCGAATCCTACTTGATCTTCTAGGTTCATCAATGACAGGCAAAATCACAATGGGTTGCGAGATAGGTTGAACCGTTTCAACTATTTCGCTAGGTTCAGCTTCAGTTTGTGGCTCTTAGACTTCTCCAAGATCAATCCTACTCCCACTAGTTTTCTTGGAAACGAATTCTCATTCCAAGAAAGTCTCGTCTCGAGCAACAAACACTTTGTTCTCAGTCGGATTGTAGAAGTAGTATCCCCTCATTTTCTTGGGGTAACCAACAAACAAGCATCTCTCAGATTTGGGTCCTAACTTGTCAGAAAGTTGATGTTTCACGTAAACGTCGCAACCCCAAATCCTTAGATAAGACATCTTGGGACTCTTCTCAATCCATATCTCATATGGTCTCTTCTGAACCGATTTCAAAGGACTTTTGTTCAGTATATAAGCAGCAGTCTCAAGAGCGTAACCCCAAAAGAATACTGGAAGATCAGTCTGACTCATCATAGAGCAAACCGTATCTAATAGGGTTGGGTTCCTCCGTTCAGAAACACCATACTACTGAGGTGTTCCCAGAGAAGTCAATTGTGAAACGATTCCACAATCTCTAAGATAATCAGTGAACTCTTGGCTCATATATTTACCACCACGATCAAATCGAAGTGTCTTAATACTCATACCAAGTTGATTCTCTACTTGATTTCTGAATGTCTTGAACAATTCAAACGTTTCAGATTTATACCTCATCAAGTAGACATAACCATAACGACTGTAATCGTCGGTTAAGGTAATGAAGTAAGAATAACCTCCTCTGCCAGATGTGCTCATTGGTCCACATACATCGCTATGTATTAGACTAAGAAGCTCATCCGCACGTTGTCCCTTTCCGGTAATCTTGCCTAATAAACAAGATTTACATACCTCCATTGATTCATAATCAAATGGACCCAAAACACCATCTGAGTGGAGTTTGGCGATGCGTTTCTCGCTTATATGGCCGAGACGACAGTGCCAAAGGTAGGTCTGGTTCAAGTAATTCTCTTTGTAACCCCTTGTATCGATCTTATAGATCAGATTAGATGGTTCATCACTCAACATATAAAGACCGTTAAATAAGTAACCAGTACCATATAAAACATTGTCTTTATATATCGAAAGAATCTTATTCTTAATCGAAAACTCAAAACCATCCAAGTCTAAACAAGAAATAGAAATGATGTTTCTTCTTATAGCAGGTATAAAGTAATAATTACGCAATTCTAAAACATGTCCAGACGGTAAAAGTAAATCATAGTCGGCAACACACAATGCATCAACCTTTGCTCCATTTCCGACATGCAGATTCACTTCACGTCTCCCAACGTTCTACTTCTTCATAGACCCTACACATTTACACAAATGTGTGAGGCACATCCGGTATCCATAACCCAAGATGAAGAAGACAAAACGTTAACTTCTATAACGTTGATACCTGAAGATGAAGCTTTAGCAAACTTCTTCTTTTTTAGATCCTCCAAGTAGAGATTGTAGTTCCTATGCTAGTGTCCAACCACGTGGCGGTAGTGGCATTCTCCCTTGTCGGGTTTGAACTTCGAGAACACAACAACTTTTTCTAAATATTGTATCTTTCGTAACTTTTGATTCGGTCTGTTTCTATATTTTCCCGATTGCACGACAAAGATGCTCTTATCAGTCTTAATCTTCTGCTCAAGCGACACAAGAATCCCATGCAGTTCGGTCAAGCTTTTGTCCATTCCATTTATCTCATAGTTCAAGAAAAAGTGTCTAAAGCTATCAGGAAGTGAATGGATGACCATGTCCACCACAAATTCCTTGTGCATCTTAGCACCAAGTTGTTCCAGATCATCAAAATGACTCTTCATTTTGAGCACATGTGGACCGGCAGGATACCCGTTATCCAGCTTACAGTCCAAAAGGCTACACATAACCTTGAACCTCTCAGAGCGGGTTTTCTCTTCGAACATGAGCTTGAGTTGATCCATTATCAATCAAGCCTCTAGACCATTAAACTGTTTGATCAAGTCGGGAGTCATTGTTCCAAGCATAAGGCAGCTTATATCATGGTTGTCTTTCTTATGCTTCAAGTAAGCATCCTTGGCAGCCCGTGGTGCATTGTTCGGTGGCTCCTCATCGACGAACGGTTCGTCGAGGACAAACTCCTTATCTTCGCTTCTGAGAACAATTCTCAAGTAGCGGCACCAGCCAAAGAAGTTTGCCCCGTTGTGTTTTTCACCTCAATGATCGATCGCAACGAAAGTGATGGAGTTGGTACACTACTAGTTCCGTTGTTCGCCATCTACAAAATTTCAGACAGTATAACACATGAAGATATAAATATATACAGGAAACAAGTAAAGAACAATTCCAAGCACATCAACAGACAATATAGACAAAACACGATATAAGCTCCCACTAAGATGATAACCCTCGGTATCCTCTTATGGGGTACTAGTATCCCGATTCAAGAACACAATCCTTAAGTTTGCTTTGGCATTATCCCTTAAGATTATGCTAATCAGGTAGACAAACAATTTGTCAATCACATCTAGGGGTGGGCATTCGGTTCGGTTATTCCATAACCGAACCGAACCGAACCGAATAAATGCATTTCGGTTCGGTTTCGGTTATTCTTAAAATAACCGATTGGCTATGGAAATTGTAAAACCGATCGGGTCGGTTCGGTTCGGTTAAATAACCGATTTAATCGGTTAACCGATCGGTTATCTAAATATAACCTAAATGAATACTAGGGTTTTATATTGTTTTTTGTCTCCACCATTTGCTTGCTTTGGTCTTCTTCTCCGCCACCTAATCTCGTCACCTTCATCTTCAGGTTTCAATCGACTGAAATCGAAGCATCATCTCCGGCCACCGTCTACCACCAAAGTATCGTCGCCGGCCACCGTCGAACACCGAAGCACCGTCTCTGACTATCGAAACACCATCTCCGACCACTTTCGATCACCGAAGCACTACCTCCGACGTCTCAAACCACTTTCGACAACTGAAACCCGTTTTCGACCACCGAAACATCAGCTCCAACAATAGTCGACCACTAAAGCATCGTCTCTGACCATCTTCGGCGACCGAAACATTCCTCAGATCATCTTCCATAGAGTTTCAGGTCTTGTTTTCTCTGTTTCTTTGTCTTTGTATAAACATTCCTCAGATTATCTTCTATCATCGACCAAAGCATCATCTTCCATCATCGACATTGCTCAGAGAGTTGAATTGCTAGTTTGTTGATGAGGAAAAACTTGAACTTGTGCCCTTCTGTTCTCGATTTGTAAACGAGAATTTCTGAACATTACAGATTTTATATATGTATATAATATTGGAAAATCTGAATGCATATACATCTATAGATATGTATATTTTGGACCTTACGCACATAGAACTATGATCCCCATTTGTGTTTGTTTATGTATTCGGACATTATTCTAGCCCTTCGTTGTGCATTTGGATATATATATATATATATGTATATATATGGTCCTCCTCCATCTCCATGTCCATACATTCTAGCCCTTTGAAATACTTTGGCTCATTCATATTGTTTTTGTATTTACAGATGGCTAGTTCAAATTTGGAATTATTTGAGGTTACAGAAACAAGAGCTGAAACAGGAGCTGAAACCGTTGGAGATAAGAGAAAAGAACCTCCTAAATCAAAAAGGGTAGTTCCGGCAAGATCGGAGGTATGGACTCATTTTACTAAACTCACGGATAACCCACAGAAATGTTCTTGTAACTATTGTGGCGTTATATTGAATGGGTCCTCAACAACGGGTACGAGTAGTTTGAGAAGCCACATTGTGAATACCTGCAAATCGTATAAGAGTTATCTTGAAAGTGGAGCTCAGAAAACTTTAAGGAAGGATGAGTCTAAAACATCGGATTCAAAACTTATTGCCGTCGGCTTTAGCCAAGAAGCATGTAAAAGGGGGCTCTTTGAGATGATTATAACGGATGAATTGCCTTTTGCAATTGTTGAAGGTAGAGGATTTAAGAAGTTCTGTAATATTATGTGCCCGTCATTTGTGATTCCTTCGAGAAGAACGATAACTAGAGATGTTTATCAGTTTTTCTTGATTGAAAAAGCTGCTTTGAAGAGCATATTGAGTGAGAATAAGCAGAGGGTTTCTTTCACGACGGATATTTGGACTTCCATTACAACAATGAGTTACATGGTTATCACCGCCCACTTTTATCGACAGAACGTGGTGTTTGCATAGAAAAATTCTTAGGTTCAGGCCTATTTCAGATCACAAGGGAGAGACAATTGCTAGAGAGTTTATGAAATGTTTGATGGATTGGGGCATTGAGAAAGTGTTTGCTATCACTGTTGATAGTGCTAGTGCAAACGACAGTGCTATGAGGCTCTTAAAAACTAGATTGGGTGCTTGGGATAAAGATACTCTTGTATTGAAGGGTGAATTCATGCATATGCGTTGTGGAGCACATATTCTCAATCTGATTGTTAAAGAGGGGTTATCAGATATATGTGATAGTGTGAGCAGTATTCGTAACGCTGTTAGATATGTGAGATCATCGGATACAAGGTTGCAGGCTTTCAAAAGTCGAGTTGGGGGTGGTAACTTTAGTAGAGGAAGTTTGGTTTTGGATTGTGGAACACGTTGGAACTCGACTTTTCTAATGTTGTCTTCTGCTTTGAAGTACAAGGAAACATGTTCTATCATCATTGGTTAACAATCCCGATCACGAAATGAGCAAGATGGCGAAGAAGATGAAGAATAAGTATGACAAGTATTGGGAGGGAACTGAAAAAATCAATAAGTTATTGATTATTGCATCTGTGTTTGATCCAAGGAGTAAGATGAGTTTTATATCTCATTGTTTTGACAAGCTTTATGGTAAAGATAGCATTAAAGGTGGTGAAATGAGGAGGGGCATCACTGAAGTGATGCGTAGATTGTTTGACTCGTATTATGAATGGTACAACCACAAAGTACTACATGGAGAAGGGAGTGGAAGTAGAAATAGAATGGTTGGTAATACAGATTCGTGCGAATTGTCAATGGGTACCAATGATTTTGATATTGACATGGGTTTCATACAAGATGATGATCCGTTTGCTTCATTCAATCAAATGATGACGGACAAAGGAGTTATTGAGGAATCACCGAATGAGTTGGATATCTATTTGATGGAAAAGGTTGAAGTGATCAAACCTAACAATTTAGGTTTGAAATTTGATATTTTGTCATGGTGGAAGGTGGCGAGTGGTAAATTTCCAATTTTATCAGAAATGGCGAGAGATATATTGGCATTTCCGGTTTCTACCGTTTCATCTGAATCAGCATTTAGTACCTGAGGTCGCATTCTAGACCAATGTCGGAGTTGTTTAACTCCCGATATGGTTGAGTCATTGATCTTTACGCAAAATTGGTTGCAATATTCTATTTGTTCCGATGAAAATCGTAACTTTTGTGATGTGATCGCAGAGAATGACTTTATGTATGCATTGGTCGAAGGTATTTCTCATTATTTTTACTTTGTTTGTTAAATGTAATGTAAAGCTTTAATTTAATGACTTATAGATTTTTTTTGTTTGCAAAAGAATTCCAGAATACATCGGGAAAAAGTGATTTATCTGTATAAGAAGATGAAGACGGATTATGGTAATTCTTTTTATCTCGATTATAATTTTATATTACATTATATTTATTAATACTTATTTACGTATTGTTTTATTATTTTTAAGGTTTGCAAAATGGAGATGCGATTTCGAGAAGATTTAGACGTGCATGGTGCCTTTTGAATTTGCTTTTGTATTGACAATATGGAGACAACAACTTTTTTTGTTTAATTTGCCGTTTTTATTTTGTCGCGACGATGAAAGACTATGTTGACTTTGTTGTTTATTTTGTCGAGATGATTTTTTTCTATTATGTTTTGTTTAACCGAACCGAACCGAACCGAACCGAAATCCTTATTTGGTTATAATTTGGTTATAATTTTAAATAGACAAAACCGAACCGAACCGAACCGAAACCGAATCGAACCGAACCGAATAAAATTAATTAACCGTTTGGTTATGAATTTTAATAATCCGAAATAACCGAACCCGAAATAACCGTAACCGATTAACCCGTAACCGACCGTTCGCCCACCCCTAATCACATCCAATGCGATTCCTAGCAGTAATGAGATCATAGTATTACATACTATTGCATGTTGTATCTCATCTTGTACCATTGAGTCCAAAACTCTTTTGATGACTCAATTAAGCTCAAACCATATTCGAGTTCATGGAATGAAATAACTTGGTACACTTCACGCAGGCAAAACCTATACCAAATTATCTCTTTCATCACGCATCACAAAGATAACCCGGTGCACCTCACGTAGGCGAAACCTACACACGGATGATCGATGCCTTGACGAGTACCCTACTAATGGGTGGTACATAAGCTTATATTTCCGAGAGAATTTTCATATGTAACCATTACACCATATGAACAATATTTGTTCATTCTACCATAACCCGATATGTAACAATTACATATGATGTATCATAAACAACCATTTGTTTTATATACATCTACCAACAACCCTAACAATATGATTCCAGGGTTTGGGGAGGGAGCCCTGACCAGTGTCCAGGGACGGAGTCCCGACGGTGGTTCAATGATATAGGTACTAAAGCATGGAGATGTGGAAGGAATGGAATTGGAGATCCGAAGGCAATTTGTTGTTGAACGACGCATTCTTTACACCATTAGCTGCAGCTGCTTCGCCGAGCTACGCCATGGCATCGAGTCTCGGGCTCGATCATCTCTCGTCGGCACCATTACTGTCGGTGTGGGTGCACTCAACTACCGTAAGGGAGCACATTTTGTTAGAGAAAATAAAAACTGAAATCTGTTTCAAGTGTAGTCGAGGCTTGAGTTCTACTCAATCTCCGCAAGACGATTATGTCCCGTTATCAATTGGTTACGGTTTTAGCACTCATCTCCAAGATACAATGACTACGATTCTGCAAAAGTACCACATAGTTTTGAAGAATCAGGCGAGCTACAAAAGTTCAGAACTATCTTAGAAGAAGAAAAGAGAGAAGGAATGTTTCTGATATAAGAGAAGATGTCAGAAAAATAGGATGCAAAAATCATTCACTAAGGTCCCCTATATATATAGTTTTATAAGGATGACTCGAAAAGGTTTAAAGTTAAAAAATTGTCTGGTCCAAATGGGCACCAGTGGAAATTATCACCAGTTTGGTGAAAACTGCATGGTCTGAATAGGCACCAGCAGAAACTCATACCAATTCGGTGAAACTTCCACGAGTTTCAAATTTTAAATAAACCCACATCGATGAGAAGTAACATTTCGCTTCAACCAGTTGTCAGAGAGGTAAACTCGCAAAGATATTGACACCTAAGCTTGTTTTCCTCTTTAAGAGAAATTAAAGGATAAAACTTTATAAGTTTTATCTAAATAAGTATTTATTTATTGAAAAGAAGTGCATGGAAAGAGCTTTATTCATAATCATGAGCTTTTTCCTTTTTCCTTCTTCATCATCGATGTGGGACTAATTTTCCTTCTTTTTCTCACTTTCCAATGAGCCATGTGGGTGGGGACCATTAAAATACTATTTAATTATTTAATTTTCATTCAACATATATATCTATATATACATATACATTCTTACAATCCCCCACATGAATGACAATTAAAATGAACCTAAGTTTTATTTTTCTCTCAAGATAGTTCCAAAGAATTATTATTGCATCAGGATAGGTGGTTTTTTGCCTTGAACCTTTCTTAGTGAAATACTATCAGACATACTAACCAGTTGGTGGGCATAATATCTCGAACCCCCAGTTTTCTAATGTATGTCGAGACAACCAACATTCACACAATAATATTTCTTACTTTCGTTTTTGTTCTCATGTTATTGTCCGTTTCGGTAATGGACTTTATCTTGGTTTCATAAGCATTTCTCCATATAGAAGCGGCCATAACTCCTCACTTATATAGGTGATCTTACCTACCAAACTTTATACCGAAAGTACTTTGCCATACTCTACCTGATTAAAGGTGCAGTAATCATTAAGAATTCAAGATTGAATTCAACCTCACCATGATATGCAAACTTTTCTTACACTTGGATTATCGCTTTAGGAATGAGATGGAAATAAATTTCCAAGTGTTCAACTTAACCTCCATAACTTGGTTTCCATTGAACCAAGATCTTGGGATCTCTAATCAACAAGGTCGGGTTACCGCTATGGTCATTCTTTAATTCGTGGATTTTAATCCCATTCCTCTCAATAACTTATACGATTGATCTCGATAACTTGTACGATTGTAAATACATAACCACTAGTAGCTTTGGAGTCATTGGTATCTGATATCCAGTTAGCATCATTGTAACCTTCTAACATAGCTGGATACCTAGAATAACATAAATCATGATTCAAGGTATTTTTCAAGTATCTAAGTACCCTTATCAGAGCTTTCTAGTAATCCTCGTTTGGATTACTTGTGAAGCTACTCAAGTAGTTCATTGCATATGCAATATCAGGTCTCGTACAATTAGTTAGATAAATTAAACTACCAATGATCCTTGCATATTCCAATTGAGATATTGGATCTCCTTGATTTCTACCTAAATGACAACTAATGTCAACAGGTATTCTAGCTGGAGTACAGTTAAGCTAATTGATTTTTTTAGAACAGTCTCAACATAATGAGATTGTGATAAGAAAATTCTTTTTGATCCTTTTAAAATCTTTATCCCTAGAATAACATAAGTTTGTTCCATGTCTTTCATGTCAAAATATTTCTTCAACATTTTGTGTGTATTCATGATTAGATCATGAGTATTTCCCATAATTAACATATCGTCTACATATAAACATGCAATGACGTATTCATTTTCATTATTTTTAATATAGACACATTTGTCGCATTCGTTGATTTTAAATCCATTTGACAACATCGTTGTGTCAAATTTAGCATGCCACTGCTTAGATGCTTGTTTTAATCCGTAAAGATATTTAACTAGTTTGCACACTTTTCTTTCTTTTTCAGAAACCACAAATCATTCAGGTTATTGCATGTAAATTTCTTCTTCCAACTCACAATTCAAAAATGTCGTTTTTACATCCATTTGATGTATTTTCAACTTGTACAGCGCCGCTATAGCAATTAATACTCTTATAGATGTAATCTGAGTTATTGGAGAATAAGTATCGAAGAAATCATGTCCTTCGATTTGTTTGTACCTTTTGGCTACTATTTATCAATTAAGCCATTTGCTTTATACTTTATTTTTAAGACCCATTTATATCCTAGAGGTTTACATCCCAGTGGGAGATCAACTAACTCCCATGTATGCAGTTTTGTATGTTCTTTTATTAGAACATGTTTCTTCCTGCCTCTTTGCTGGAAAAATATCTTCAAAGAATACTGCGTTTCTAGACTCAATCGTCATTCCTTCAGTTAGATCAGAAATTTCAAATTTATGTACCAAAAAACGATAAGCACTACTATTTTGTGCATATCCAATAAAGATACAATCGACTTTTTTAGGTCCAATCCTAATTTGTTTAGGCTTATGTATTTATACTTTAGCCAAACACCCCCACATTTTGAGGTATTTATAGGATGGTTGTCGACCTTTCCATAACTCACATTGTCTTATGGAGAATCTTATTGAGAATATCATTTGCTGAAAGTATTGCTTCCCCCCACAAGTTTTGAGGTAGTGTTGAACTTATAAGCATTGCATTTATCATCTCTTTAAGAGTACGATTCTTATGTTCAGCAATTCCATCCGATTGTGGAGAGGATTAGCTCACTTTTCTGTAGGTTATATATTCACTTATGCGGCTATGAGCCGTAGTTTGATGGATTATTCCAGACTCGATATAGAACTCCTCAAAAAGTGATATGTATTCTCTACCTCTATCACTTCGAATCATTTTGATTATGGCATTGTGTTGGGTTTCAACCTCATTCTTATACCTTTTAAAAGCATCTAGAGCTTCGTCTTTACTTCTTAAAAGATATATTACACAGTACCTTGTGTAATCATCAATGAATGTGATGAAATACTTTTTACCACTTCTTGTTGATACAAATTTCAAATCCTATATATAGGTGTGAATTAATTCAAAATGTTTCATAGATCTTTCCACCGAGTGAAAAGGCGTTTTTGTCATCTTTGCTTCAACGCAGACTTCACACTTTTGTGAGTCTATTTTGAACTTTCGAATGAGTTCCAAGTTCACTAATTTTCTCAACGTATTGTAATTTACATATCCTAATCTATCATGCCACAAATTAGAACACTCAGTCAAATAGAAAGAACTCTTATCTTTATTATCAAGATTACAAAGTACAGTCATTATATTGAGTTTGTAGAGCCTCTTAGCGAGGTATCCTCTTGTTGGGGTTTTGGAGATCCCTAAACATGCGTTCACAACGGTTTCTAGGGTTCCAACTTTGAGTTTCATACAACGGAATATATAAAACGAAACTTAATCAACAGATCTTGCATATAATGATAATGATATCGATATACAACCTGTTTCGATCCAATGACCTGTCACAAACGCTGAAATCAAACGCTCCCTACAATTAGTCCAGACTCACGGGCTTGCATCTGCTAGAACACGATCTGGAGGACGTGAACGAAAACCGAGATAATCCCGGGAGAGAGAGAGACGACGACCGAAGTGAGAGAGAGAGGGAGAGAAAAATCTAATTTTTCACTTAACCCTGAATTATGTTTCTTAAACATAATTATAAAAGGATTAGGATTTCATTTAAACCCATTGGGCCTTAATGGGATTTTTCTTAACAATTAAGTGATATTAGACCCATTAGCGTTATTAATAAATATATGAATCCATTGGACCACCTAAACCCATCCAATGAATTTCTAATCAGTTTCGCAAACCGATCGTGGCCAGTGCACCATATCCATCACCTCTTCCTATAAATAGTCTATTCTTGGACAATACAACTTTGCTAGGTTCTATAACTAGCATAAATCTCGTCTTGTCTAGTAGAGACCCAAACACCAGGATCGTGTAGATGTCTGGGACATGCTGTACATCAAAGAATGTTAGGTCCTTCGCAAATATCATCTTTAGCACCACTCTTCCAAGTACAACTATCGGAGATGTCATATTGTTAACCATAAACAACTTCCTCCCATTGATGGTAATGTAAGATGAAAACATTTTTTGTCGGCACATAGGTAGCATGTTGCACTGAGTCAAGCTACCACGTTTTAGGATTATCCACCTTGTTAGCTTCGAAAACTACTTCGGTCAAGGACATCTCGTCAAAGTCCAATGGAACGGTGTGATTTGTGACTAGGTTAGCCTATTTCTTGGGATTCCGACAATCTTTAGAAAGATGGTTTGACTTTCTGCAGTTGTAGCAGTTTCCTTTGAATTTCTTGGCTGTGGAAGTCTTCTTTTTGTTGTTGAAGTTTTTCATTTTCTTTCCCGTATTCGGTTCTGCAAGGTTGACCCTCGCTTTCATTACGTTCTTGCCGCTTTTGACTTCAACTCGACGATTGTCTTCCTCGATCCAAAGTCTCACGATCAGGTCTTCAAACCTCATCTCCTTGCGTTTATTCTTGAGATAGTTCTTAAAGTCTTTCCACATCGGTGACAAATTCTCAATGATAGCGGCCATTTGGAAAGATTTACTCAACTTCATTCCCTCATAAATGATTTCATGAAGAATGAGTTGCATTTCTTGCACTTGGTTAATCACCGATCTGGCATCAACCATTTTGATGTCGAGGAATTTTCCACGACAAACTTCTTTGTGCCAACATCCTCCATTTTATACTTCTTGTCTAGGGATTCTCATAGGTCCTTTGCTCTCTAGATTGGACTGTATATATTATATAGTGCGTCATCCAATCCATTTAACACATAATTTCTGCAAAGAAAATCTCCATGGATCCATGCATCATCCAAGACCACAGGTGGATCTTCAGAGAGAAATCGAGCCAAACTCAAGGTAGTCAAATAGAAAAACATTTTCTGCTGCCACCTTTTAAAATCCACACTAGTGAATTTTGTCGGTTTCTGACCTTATGCAGGAACAGATCCTGCCGAAGTTGTTCTTTGGGCAGAAATAGAGCCTGCTGGAATGGTTCTTTGTGCGGGAACAATCCCTCTTGGAGCACTTGAAATATTATCCATGTCTTATAGACACAATAATCGTCTTGCGACTGTTAGAGAAAATAAAAACTGAAACTGTTTCAAGTGTAGTCGAGGCTTGAGTTCTACTCAATCTGCGCAGACGATTATGCCCCGTTAACAAGTGGTTACGGTTTTGGCACTCTCTCCAAGTTACAACAACTACGATTCTGTAAAAGTGCCACTTACTTTTGAAGAATCCGGCGAACTACAAAAGTTCGGAACTATCTTAGAAGAAGGAAAGAGAGAAGGAATTTTTCTGATATAAGATAAGATGTCAAAAAAATGGGATGGAGAAATCGTTCATTAAGATCCCCTATATATATATATAGTTTTCTAAGGATGACATGAAAATGTTTAAAATTAGAAAACTGTTTGGTCTGAATGGCCACCAGTGAAAATTTGCATCAGTTTGGTGAAAACTGTCTGATCTGAATAGAACCAGCAGAAATTCACACCAATTCGATGAAATTTTCGCAAGTTTGAAATTTTGAATAAACCCATATCGGTCAGAAGCAACATTTTGCTTCAAACCAGTTGGCAGAGCGGTAAACTCGCAAAGTTGTTAACATCTAAACTCGTTTTTCCCTTTAAGAGAAACTAGAGGATAAGATTTTATAAGTTTTATCTAAATAAATATTTATTTATTTATTAAAAATAAGTGTATGGGAAGATACTATTTAATTATTTAATTTTTATTCAATATATATATATATATATATATATATTCCTACACATCCTTACCATGGCCATGCTTTCTATTCCACTATGATTTTTCAAAGAGGAAGGGATATAGATGACACCAATCAAGGGGACATCAAATACTTTTTCCCCCTTAATTTTTGTTTTTTTGTGGTTTTTTTCTTTTTAATTTTTATTGATGATATTACAATCTCTTCCTTTGTTGACCCCTTGGAAGATTCTACGTTTTAAGGAGTCTTAGTTTGTGTTATTTTATAGAGAAGAATTGTAGATGTGTTGATGGTATATTAATAGAAATTATATTTTGCTTTGTATTCTAAATAAAGTGGTTGATAATTAAAAGCAACTATAAATCAATGATATAAAAAAATTCAATTGAAATCCACTAACTTTTTGTTATTAAACAAATTTATGAGAAAATTCTCAAATATTTCTGAGTAAAATTGAAGATTTTCACTGAATTCAGACTAAGATGAATACGAATATCCTTCTATCTCAATTAAAAAAAAAGTTTTTTAACCCGAAAAATCTCTCTGTTAACCGAACCGAAACAAAATATATTCCAAACCCTAAAATGTTGGCCTGTTTAGTTTTGAGGAGAAAACCAGATTTTGTTTCCAAGATGAAACTTGGAATGCGCTCCATGGGCTAAGATCACTTGATGGATCAGGCTTAAATAGTTGGTAAATAAAATGATGCAACATTTTCAAGATAGAGATACGCGAGCGATAATAATTCAAAACTGAAGATGGTTTGAATTTTGGTTTAGACAGATTAGGGATATGTTTGGTTTAAGTGAACCGGTTCGATCGGTTTGATTTTGGTTTGCTAAAAATAGAATTTTAATTTCATTAAAATTATTTTATGTGTTATTTTATTTAGGAGAAGTCGTCAATAAAACTCTATGCTCTTTTCAGGTCAATAAAAAAATCATGTACTTTTTTACTTACCAATTAAACTATATACTTGGTGTGATTAACCCATAAAACCCCGAATTTTTTAAAAATTTGCTGAAAATTTTCTCCGTCTGCCAATTCAAACAAAAATGATGATATGAAAATGACATGACTTTCAAGTCAGTACACATCACCATAATTATGCCAAAATCATCATTTCAAATAAAATTTAAATTAAATAAATTATTTAAATTAATATATATATATATATATATATATATATTCACATATACATATATATAAAATAAAATTATTTGTAATTAATAAAACATAAGATGAGACAGTCGAGTTTACCCTCGATCAGAATCTGAAGCAACCGTCAACAAGTGATACGGTATGTTATGCGGATATACTCGAAGCGATGGCAGAGG
>NW_010970491.1:31937-32290 GCF_000463585.1 Tarenaya hassleriana | reverse complement strand
TTCCATAATTCGAATTTTAGGGTTTTCTAATCTTATTTAAGTTTAGGGTTTTGTCCAAACTTAAAAGAGAGCCGACCTAAAACTCAGAGAAACACCCTAGAACCCTAGAGAAGCTGTTCTCTTGGATTTCGATTGTCCCGGGATTGGATCTCGTATCTTGAATTACCCTTTTCTTCACTAATCCTAGCAGATTCGTTCCAAATCAATCCTAGCAAATTCGTTCCAAATCGTTTGAAATCCTTCCCGTCGGTGTGGATACGTGTAGAGGAGCTGTACTTTCAGATCTTGGTGATTTAGAACAGGCCCCGGATCGAAACTACTTTCAGATCTTCAGGAAAGAGGTAAGGTTTCGA
>NW_010970491.1:30513-30757 GCF_000463585.1 Tarenaya hassleriana | reverse complement strand
GGCTGACCAAATTTGGTCAGCTCCGGACCAAGCTCAGAATTTCTCCGAAAAACGGACAGAATGGCGGACCAGAGAAGCTGACCAAGGTCAGTCCGGCGGACCAGATTTTGGTCAGCTCCGGACTGGACCTCAGACACTTCTCAAGTCCGAAATTTTGACCTCTTCCTCATGATTAATCTCAAGCTATTACCGTCCATTAGTAGAGCAACTGTCAAGGCCTCGATCGTCATGGTTACGGGTCATG
>NW_010970491.1:14255-26562 GCF_000463585.1 Tarenaya hassleriana | reverse complement strand
AAAATTCAACAACGGAGGGCTAAGCAAAAGCTTAGTGAGCAGCCCGGGTTGAGCCCGGAGAGCCCATTCTCATGGAGAACGGTGCCAACTGGTCTCTCGATACAAGAATTCATTTTCATCCTTTTTAACTCTTTATCATTTATCTTCTTAAAACATTACCATTATTTCACACATTTTTAAAGCTTTTGATTTGTTCTCTGACATGAGAGCTTTTGGATATTTGCCAACTCAGTCTACAGTTGCCGGGTTATTGTCCTGTTGATAGGTCCCAATCAGAACTCTGAAGAAAAACTGAAGAAACAAATGTCAAATTGACAGAAAACTCTCTGCCTTATTCATTGCCACCTTCGTCATTTTATAGAAAAAAGCAAAGGAATTACAAACAATTATGAAATCACAATAACAACTACAATCCAGGGAGATTGCAATCTTCCCATTATTATCAATAAGGAATAAACTATCAATAAAACTTCAACTCTTGACTCAGTCTTTGTAACGTGGGTTTGGTCGTCGAACACGTGCTGATCTTGTGCTCATATCATGGTTCAGATCTTTGGCGCCAATATGAACTCTATCATTACCTCCCCCGTTAAGGGGGCGACTGGTTGCACCGTCGCCACCCGCAAACGGAGCGGTTGCGATTTCCAGCGGTTGCGGGCGATTGAAAAACTGACTGGTTGAACCGCAACCAACCGCAACCGCAACCAAACTTGGTAGCGGTTTCCGGCGTTTCGACAAAAAAACTAAAATATTTTTATTAGAAATTATATAAAACATTAATATCCCTGGATTGTAGTTGTTATTGTGATTTCATAATTGTTTGTAATTCCTTTGCTTTTTTCTATAAAATGACGAAGGTGGCAATGAATAAGGCAGAGAGTTTTCTGTCAATTTGACATTTGTTTCTTCAGTTTTTCTTCAGAGTTCTGATTGGGACCTATCAACAGGACAATAACCCGGCAACTGTAGACTGAGTTGGCAAATATCCAAAAGCTCTCATGTCAGAGAACAAATCAAAAGCTTTCTCCACATCCCCACATTTGCTATACGCACCGATCATCGTGTTAAAGGACACAGCATTTCTCTCAGGCATTTTGTCGAATACCTTGGCTGCGGACGAAAACTCGCCATGCGATGCGTAAATATGGACAATGTTGTTGCCGAAAAAGACGGGCTGATGCAAGGAGAAATGTAACGTGATGGTAAGCGCGTGAAGGGCTTTGGTTCTGGCAAGCGAAGGAGCTCTTCTGCACGCATTGAGTAATCTAAGGAGACGCTCGTTGTGCTCGACATAACCTCCATTGATGATGCTCATGCAATAGGCTTAACTCGAGAACGGAAAGGTATTCGCAGGGTTACTGCATATGACAAAAATCTGGAATTGACTAGCAAGAAGTCGATCCCAGGGGGAGGAACAGGATGGTGGGTGTAGGGCAAGTACATGGTTTACAACTACTGCTCCAACGAGAAGCGATACCCTCACGACGTTCCTCCAGAGTGCAACATCCCCTGAATTTCGATTCCATTTACTTAGATTTATTCAAGATGAACTCCAAAATCTAGGTATTTACGTTATTTGATTTCATCACAATTAGCATATTTTGACGATATTATTACGCCGAATATGATATAATAACCGATGGATCTCTATTTTTATAAAAACCGAACCCGAACAGATTACCGAAATACCCACCCCTAATCCAAACAATCCGATTCTTCACAAGCAAAATATCGCCGTTAAAGAGATGTGTGATTGTGTCCATTCATCTTTATATGGATCCATCCATAAATAGAGGGGTTGGGTATTACAAATCTAAGAGAAAAAATGCATTCCGAAATATTCGGTGTATTATATTGTATTCCAAAAACGTCTTGTGTATTACAATGGATGCACAATGGATATATATATATATATATATATATATACGCTATGAAGATTTGTAGGTTCATATAAAATCCAAATAATATTTATAAGACTATGGGATCTACTTGTTACGAGACTGGTTTACCTGTTCTGGACTCTATGATCATATGACCATGTGAATATAATATCATGTGACCATATAACCTTCATCTCAGCACATAATTCTCGAATAAATTCACTGTAGGTTACCTCATAGGGGGTAAAAGAACAACAATATTTGATTTTCCATAAACTTTCCTTCCCATTCATATTCTTCATTTTTATTCAATATCCACATACAGAAAGTATACAATTGTCGATCTCTCATCTTGCACGTAGCACAAATACAAAATGCAGATCAATTCAACTATTCTGGACTCTGTGACCATATGATCATGTGAATATAATACCATGTGACCATGTGACCATGTGACCATTATTATCATTCTGACTATTCTGGACCACGTGACCATATGAAATTGTGACCATGTGAATTCTTCATCAAGTGACCATTATTACCAATCCTACTATTATGAATCATGTGACTGTGTGACCATGTTAGTATGGTACCATGTGACCATGTGAACATAGTACCATGTGATCATGTTAATATAGTACCATGTGACCATGTAAACATAGTACCATATGATATGACCATGTGAAGATAATACCATGTCATCCTTGAAACCTATGAGAACCGTTATTCTAATGACCCATGACTAATGTGACCATGTCACTTTATGACCGTGTGGCCATGTCATCAACTCATCTCTACTGTTACCGATTTTTTTGTATAGTGATACTCTAAAAACAATATCTCAAAGCCAGATCCGACCGGGATCTATGATTATACTATACTACAAAAGATAAAACTTTAAAAACATCAACAATTAGAAAAAAAAATGTGGAAGAAACATCATTGTTCATGAAATAAACACCAATAACCATCAATGTGGATGAAAAAGAATAAGATCTTCACAATTGCTTACCTATTTTCAACTTCTTCGCTAATTTGGCATTGATTTTGCTTTGATTTCTAACGATTTTGGAGAAAAAATCGAAAGATTCAAAGGAAAAAGTGTAGGAGAGAGAGAACTCAGTGTCGATGAGGGAGAGAGAGGCGGGAGAAAGAAACTGGAAAGAGAGAGGAGAGAGACAACTAAACCCTATTTTTTGGGAGAATATTTTTTTAAAAAATAAATACAGAAGGGTACTTAGTCATTACTTATTGAAGAGGGTACATTAGAAGTTGAATTTTTTTTAAAAAAGAAGGTATTTTAGTCATTACTTTTTGATATAGCGCATTGAGGATGTAACAGAAGTTGCCCATTAGAAACAAAAGGCTCACGACATACATAACAACACTTACAATAATAACTGCTTAGAAGTTATAAAAGAAAGGGAAAATCGCCATAAAAACCTTGTACTCTTCCCATGTCAACGAAAAAACCCTGTACTTTTTTCTTTACCAAAAAAACCTTATACTCTATCATAGTAACCAATTAAACCCTGTACTTACAATTTATTAACCAAAACTCCCCCGCGCCGTGAACGTTGTGACGGTTGAAAGGAACTAGTGACATGGCATAAACGGAGTTACTGACCCCAATCCACGTAGGATTAACTTGCCACGTCACATAAAACAAAACAATTAAACAGGTCAAAAAATAAACCAAATTAAACCTAATCCTTTATTTTCCCAATCACAAAAAGCTCCATTCGAACCCTAAGCCTCAGTCTCGTTCTTCATCAGTTTTGTTGTTCATCAGTTCATTTGTTTCTTCAGTTTTTCTTCAGAGTTCTGATTGGGACCTATCAACAGGACAATAACCCGGCAACTGTAGACTGAGTTGGCAAATATCCAAAAGCTCTCATGTCAGAGAACAAATCAAAAGCTTTCTCCACATCCCCACATTTGCTATACGCACCGATCATCGTGTTAAAGGACACAGCATTTCTCTCAGGCATTTTGTCGAATACCTTGGCTGCGGACGAAAACTCGCCATGCGATGCGTAAATATGGACAATGTTGTTGCCGAAAAAGACGGGCTGATGCAAGGAGAAATGTAACGTGATGGTAAGCGCGTGAAGGGCTTTGGTTCTGGCAAGCGAAGGAGCTCTTCTGCACGCATTGAGTAATCTAAGGAGACGCTCGTTGTGCTCGACATAACCTCCATTGATGATGCTCATGCAATAGGCTTAACTCGAGAACGGAAAGGTATTCGCAGGGTTACTGCATATGACAAAAATCTGGAATTGACTAGCAAGAAGTCGATCCCAGGGGGAGGAACAGGATGGTGGGTGTAGGGCAAGTACATGGTTTACAACTACTGCTCCAACGAGAAGCGATACCCTCACGACGTTCCTCCAGAGTGCAACATCCCCTGAATTTCGATTCCATTTACTTAGATTTATTCAAGATGAACTCCAAAATCTAGGTATTTACGTTATTTGATTTCATCACAATTAGCATATTTTGACGATATTATTACGCCGAATATGATATAATAACCGATGGATCTCTATTTTTATAAAAACCGAACCCGAACAGATTACCGAAATACCCACCCCTAATCCAAACAATCCGATTCTTCACAAGCAAAATATCGCCGTTAAAGAGATGTGTGATTGTGTCCATTCATCTTTATATGGATCCATCCATAAATAGAGGGGTTGGGTATTACAAATCTAAGAGAAAAAATGCATTCCGAAATATTCGGTGTATTATATTGTATTCCAAAAACGTCTTGTGTATTACAATGGATGCACAATGGATATATATATATATATATATATATATACGCTATGAAGATTTGTAGGTTCATATAAAATCCAAATAATATTTATAAGACTATGGGATCTACTTGTTACGAGACTGGTTTACCTGTTCTGGACTCTATGATCATATGACCATGTGAATATAATATCATGTGACCATATAACCTTCATCTCAGCACATAATTCTCGAATAAATTCACTGTAGGTTACCTCATAGGGGGTAAAAGAACAACAATATTTGATTTTCCATAAACTTTCCTTCCCATTCATATTCTTCATTTTTATTCAATATCCACATACAGAAAGTATACAATTGTCGATCTCTCATCTTGCACGTAGCACAAATACAAAATGCAGATCAATTCAACTATTCTGGACTCTGTGACCATATGATCATGTGAATATAATACCATGTGACCATGTGACCATGTGACCATTATTATCATTCTGACTATTCTGGACCACGTGACCATATGAAATTGTGACCATGTGAATTCTTCATCAAGTGACCATTATTACCAATCCTACTATTATGAATCATGTGACTGTGTGACCATGTTAGTATGGTACCATGTGACCATGTGAACATAGTACCATGTGATCATGTTAATATAGTACCATGTGACCATGTAAACATAGTACCATATGATATGACCATGTGAAGATAATACCATGTCATCCTTGAAACCTATGAGAACCGTTATTCTAATGACCCATGACTAATGTGACCATGTCACTTTATGACCGTGTGGCCATGTCATCAACTCATCTCTACTGTTACCGATTTTTTTGTATAGTGATACTCTAAAAACAATATCTCAAAGCCAGATCCGACCGGGATCTATGATTATACTATACTACAAAAGATAAAACTTTAAAAACATCAACAATTAGAAAAAAAAATGTGGAAGAAACATCATTGTTCATGAAATAAACACCAATAACCATCAATGTGGATGAAAAAGAATAAGATCTTCACAATTGCTTACCTATTTTCAACTTCTTCGCTAATTTGGCATTGATTTTGCTTTGATTTCTAACGATTTTGGAGAAAAAATCGAAAGATTCAAAGGAAAAAGTGTAGGAGAGAGAGAACTCAGTGTCGATGAGGGAGAGAGAGGCGGGAGAAAGAAACTGGAAAGAGAGAGGAGAGAGACAACTAAACCCTATTTTTTGGGAGAATATTTTTTTAAAAAATAAATACAGAAGGGTACTTAGTCATTACTTATTGAAGAGGGTACATTAGAAGTTGAATTTTTTTTAAAAAAGAAGGTATTTTAGTCATTACTTTTTGATATAGCGCATTGAGGATGTAACAGAAGTTGCCCATTAGAAACAAAAGGCTCACGACATACATAACAACACTTACAATAATAACTGCTTAGAAGTTATAAAAGAAAGGGAAAATCGCCATAAAAAGGAAATTTTCAGATCCCGGTCCGCCGGACCAGGAGCTTGGTCCGGCGGACCAAGCTTAGTCCGAGGCCCACGGACCGGCTGGCCTGAAGGCTCGGTCCGGCGGACCACGTGTGGTCAGCTCCGGACCAAGACCCTTCTTGGTCAGTTCGGTCCGACCTTGGTCCACCGGACCAAGCTCCTGGTCCGGCGGACCGGGATCTGAAAATTTCCATAATTCGAATTTTAGGGTTTTCTAATCTTATTTAAGTTTAGGGTTTCGTCCAAACATAAAAGAGAGCCGACCTAAAACTAAGAGAAACACCCTAGAACCCTAGAGAAGCTGTTCTCTTGGATTTCGATTGTCCCGGGATTGTATCTCGTCTCTTGAGTTACCCTTTTCTTCACTAATCCTAGCAGATTCGTTCCAAATCGTTTGTAATCCTTCCCGTCGGTGTGGATACGTGTAGAGGAGCTGTACTTTCAGCTCTTGGTGATTTAGAACAGGCCCCGGATCGAAACAAACTTCAAGTCTCATCGAGAACGAGGTAAGTAACGATTCCCTCGGTGATATACACGATCTTTCGGGTTCTGCGAGTTTGGTTGCGTGTGACGTTTGACTAGGTTTAGATTTTTCTTCCGCTGTATGAAACCTAGTAAACCAAACCCTAGATCGATATGATCGCATGCTAGAAACCCGTAGATTCCCCAACAGGTACATATTTTTTGGCCAATAATTTAAAAGTATAGGATTTATTTGGAGAAAAACTAATTGTACAGGTATTATTCAGTAATTAAAAAAGTACATGTATTAAATTGAGACCAGAAAAAAGTACAGGTATTTTCCGGCGATTCTCCCTTTTTTAAAGTATTAGAAAACAAGTGTTTTCTTTTTTTTTCACTAGAAAACAAGTGTTTTGAATAAAATAAAACAAATCAATCATAAAATGATTAAGTTACTTAATCATATTAATAATTAAAGATGTTCAAACCCAATTCAATTCTATAAAACAGAACCGTCAAAAAACACATAATTTTATCTCAATGAATATAATTAGAAATATTTCTAAAAATTAAATTATTGATTTAGAAAGATTGTAATATATTTCAAATCAAATTGGGAAGAAAATCAAAATCTACCTGTTTAATATCGGGGTACATTTTAAAATTCTTCAAACCAAAACAATTAATTTTAGAATGAACAAAAAAAAAAGTCCTATAGCAATATTTTGAATATAAATTTAAAATATAATAAAATGTCGATTTAGCGGGGACAACTTCTATTATACTTTCAATGTGCTAAATCAACATCCACTCATATCCTCCTCCTAAAAAAAATCTAATTTCTATTATACCCTCTTCAATACATAATGACTAAAATGTTGTTGTAATGCTCTACGATGATCCGTTATATGACTTTTTGATTATGTATTGATTCATTGGTTTATGAATGCATTACTTTTTCCGTTATATGATTGACATGTTTGTTATGTTTCGATTGATATCCATGAATCATTGTAGATGATTCTAAACTCTCTGGTCAATTGTCATTGTGGGAACAATGATGAATTAAGACCAACATGATGTGTGATTGATGATGATGATCATATGCATTGGATGCAAATTACAATCATGGATACTCGTTTGGAACGAGTGACTGGATGACCCACGTGAGATTGTTCATATGGACATGAGTCATGACTTGAATCTCATACAGCGGTTCGTTCTTGGATCCTCAAACCTGAGATGTCTAGAGTATCTGATATGAGGAGTGGCGTGTCTAGACTACATCAAACGTCGTCTTTAACCGGATGATCATAATGGCGTTGCTCAGATACGTTCACGAATCATATGGAGATAGTAGACATGCAATACAAGACTTGTCACCTCCTAAGCAGGAGAGATGTCGCTGGGCCCCTCGTGGAAATCGGATTGTGAAAATGCGTGGCCACGCTATAGATGAAGTTACATCTATTTTATCAGTCGATATGCCAAGACGAGCTCACACCATACCCTTGTTCAACATATGACATCGTGAGACAAAGAATCAGAACTCGAACTATTGCTGGCTTTGTTAGATCACCTCTAACTCTATTCTAAGTGGGTGGTCATGGCATCTTGCTAGAGGCTAACAATGACTTATAGTTCGGGAAAGGGTTTCCGAAGTCACTACCACTTAGAATGGGCCTACAGGGTCACACACCATTAGGGATGGATCACATGTGGAGAGTACGATGCGAATCGGAACGACGGAACGAGCTGGAAGAGTTCCAGACGTGCAGATCGATCGGTCTAGGTATAGACCGATCGGTCTAGGCGTCGTAACAGTTTTCTTTTTCGCGAATTTTAGGGTATTGGCAATCCTATTTTTTATGGGAGCCGCCCCAAACCCTAAGCAATCATCCTCAGACGTCCTAGACTCTTTCTAGAGGCTTAGAGAAGCTTTCTTCTGAGTTCTAAACTCTGGAATATCGATTCCAAGTTGAGAACGTCGTTTTCTTATCACAAATCCTAGCAGTTACGTTCCAAACAGTTTGGAATCCTTCCTGTCAGTGTGGATACGTGATGAGGACCTCGGAATCCAAAGTGATTCATCAAACTATATCATGGAGGTGAAGGAACTCATGGAGCTAAGGATAGCTTGGAGCGGGGGCACGGAGCTAGGAGCTCAGCGAGATAGCTTAGAGCACACGGATTTGAACACGAAACATGGAGCAGAGCACGAGCTAGGAGAGGAGCGAGAGCGAGAAGAACCGACGAACGAGGACACATCTAATCCGACTTTGCCATTTCCGGTTCGTATGGATCCTCCTATTACACGATCCAAAACACGAGCGCTTCGACATCAATTCAACACGTTCGTGTCCCGGCTCTTGAGCGAACCAATGGCCGAGGAAGGCTGCCTCGTTCCGTTCTTCGTCACGAATGCGAGGAACGTCTTTTGTGCCAAGAATAATGTTGCTTAAACGCCAAGTCAAGGCAAAAGGAAGCTTCTTGTAATCCAAGCAACCTTCAACAGCTAGTAGACTCCCACCTAACCACATTAATGGCGTGTTTGAAGAAGCTTTGCATGTCTCTTGTTTATTGAACTAGCCGTTTTCCCTTTTTCTATTTAAGCAAACTTGTAACTTCATTTTATGCAGATTTTTGCCAAGTAATTGAAAGTCCTTGAGACTCTTTTCCTCTCCACTCTTGCGTGTTGAGATTATCTCTCGGTTTGTCCGAGATTTTTTGAGTTTGGTCTGTCCGAACTCGTCCCTTTTGGTTTGTCCGAAAGGCTTCTTGGTTTATCCGAGGAACGACTTCGGTTTGTCCGAGCCACACTACCCTTCTATCGTTCGAAACCCTCCCTCTCATTCCCGGATTTGAGTTGAGTGCCTTCTGTTGGTTTAGTGCTCTATGATGTACTGTTTATGAGCTGTATTCAGATACATTTGATGTATTGATACTTTCTATGGTTTATGAGAGTATTTGATTCATTACATGTTCTTGCATACTAGATGTGTTATGAAATCCATGTATCATTATGAATGATACTTAACTCCCTAGTCTTGTGTCATTATGGGAATGATGATATAATAAGACTAGTATGATGTGTGATTGATGATCATAGGTATTTGGATACGATCACAATCATAGGTATTCGTTGGAGAACGGAATACTGGATTGACCCGCATGAGATTGTCACATGGACTAGCGTCATGACTTGAATCTTATATGACGGTTCCATGATTGGATCCTAAGACCTGAGATATCTACGGAATCCAACATGAGGAGTTGCGTACTTTGATTACGTCAAACGTCCTGCGTAATAGGAGGACTATAAAGATGTGTATCAGGTACGAAACGAATCATGTGTTGGATTGTAGATAGTCAAGACGGGATTTTACCTCTCGTAAAAGAGAGAGATATCGATGGGCCCCTCGTGTGAGCGAGACTGTAGAAATGTGTGGCCGCACTATAGACGAACGTCGTCTATTTCAGACAATCGAACTCAGTGAACGAGAAAGCAGTCGAATCAGATAAGGTGGCTTGTCCATGCCTTATATTCGACATATGATATCGTGATACAAAAGGATCATCAAACGGAATCATCGTTGGCGTTCGTAGGATCACGAACAAACTCTATTCGAGATAGGCAGTCATAGTGTCTTGCTAGAGACCGCCTATGACTTGTGTAACCGAAATAAGAGATTTTGTGTTATACTACTATATCGGATGAGCCTACAGGGTCACACACACAGGAAAGGACGAATGCGCGAGAAGAGACGAGAAATTCCCGGTGGAGCGGAGGCTAGACCGACTGGTCCAGAAGGTCTGGACCAATCGGTCTAGATGTAGACCGGTCGGTCCAGAGGTAACGTGTTAGGTCCAGAAATTGTTCCAGACCGATCGGTCCAGACATGGACCGATCGGTCCAGACGTCGGGAATTACTAAACTCGCTCTAATTAGGGTTTTAATGTGGGGAAACTTAGGAGAACACCATCATGAGGGTCATGTTAGGGATATGGGCATTAGATGTTTAGCAGTTCATGATTAGAGCAAGTGGGAGATTGTTGGTTTGGTGCTCTATGATGTACTGTTTATGAGCTTTATTTAGATACATTTGATGTATTGATACTTTTTATGTTTTATGAGAGTATTTGATTCATTACATGTTCTTGCATACTAGATCTGTTATGAAATCCATATATCATTATGAATGATATTAAACTCCCTAGTCTTGTGTCGTTATGGGAATAACGACATAATAAGACTAGTATGATGTGTGATTGATGATCACATAGATGATCATAGGTATTGGATACGATCACAATCATAGGTATTCGTTGCAGAACGGAATACTGGACTGACCCGCATGAGATTGTCACATGGACTAGCGTCATGACTAGAATCTCATATGACGGTTCCATGATTGGATCCTAAGACCTGAGATATTTACGGAATCCAACATGAGGAGTTGCGTGCTTTGATTACGTCAAACGTCCTGCGTAACAGGAGGACTATAAAGGCGTGTATCATGTGCTGGATTGTAGATAGTCAAGACGGGATTTGTACCTCTCGTAAAAGAGAGAGATATCGCTGGGCCCCTCGTGTGAGCGAGACTGTATAAATGTGTGGCCGCACTATAGACGAGCGTCGTCTATTTCAGACAGTCGAACTTAGTGAACGAGAAAGCAGTCGAATCAGATAAGGTGGCTTGTCCATGCCTTATGTTCGACATATGATATCATGATACAAAAGGATCATCAACCGAAATCATCTCTCGCGTTCGTAAAGATCACGAACAAACTCTATTCGAGATAGGTAGTCATAGTGTCTTGCTAGAGACCGCCTATGACTTGTATATCCGAAATAGAGATTTCGGGTTATACTGCTATATCGAATGAGCCTACAGGGCGCAGGGAAGGATGAAACCGCACGAGGAAACGACGAAAAAACTGAGACAGAAGGGTCTGGAACGGGCGGACCGGAAGTCCTGAACGGACGGTCCACCAAGTCCAGACCCGACGGTCCAGAGTGCGCGGTCTGTCCGTTCCAGAAGGTCTGGAACGGACGGTCCACTAACGCAGACCGTTCGTTCTGCTTGCTGGAATGGACGGTCCACGTGCATTTCTGGACCGTCCGTTCTGGGCTCAGGGTATTTTCGTAATTGAACCAAAATTAGGGTAAAATCACTTTATAAGAAGGAGATTAAAAACCCTAATGACGGATGAGACTTTTAGAGCCGACTTTTGCAGTTCTTGGAGAGTTTTTGGTGAGATCCAAAAGGCTCAACAAGTTCTAAGTCTCGTTTTCTCGAAGTGCAAAAACCGAATAGAGATTCGAGTCCTAGCAGACAAGTTCCAATCGTTGGAATCCATCCCGAGGTGTGGATACGTGTAGAGGGCGAGGTAATCTTCCTGCCTTTCGTGATCAGACGTGTTCTTCGATTGATACAGGCCCCGGATCGATTGAGGTAAGCGTTCTAACGTTTCTACGTTTCAATAGCAGCATGGTTCTAGGGTTCTATAAAATTTTTGTTTTACTTCCGCTGCACAACCCTAGAATCGATCTCTTAGGAATTAGATTCGCTCATGAGATCCCAGGAAACCCAACAATCGGACGAACAGATCAATTGATACAGGCCCCGGATCGATTGAGGTAAGCGTTCTATCGTTTCTGCAAGATCATGCATGATAGGTTCTAGGGTTTCATCAAAATTTTTGTTTTACATCCGCTGCGCAAAC
>NW_010970491.1:13508-13898 GCF_000463585.1 Tarenaya hassleriana | reverse complement strand
TTTCGCAAGTCGGTTGGACCGACAGGTCCGGACTGAATGGTCTGCATGTGTAGACCGATCGGTCTGGACCAATCCGGAACGAAAGGTCTGGACCGACGCACACCTGAAGACTGAACCGCCTGGACCGATCGGTCTAGGCCTAGACCGATTGGTCTAGGACCCGACGCTTCACCAAAACGTGATTTTGCATTTCGGGATCTGGTTTGAGCAATCGTTGCTTAAAACCGATCAACTGTGATTCAGAATAACATGATTCTCTCTTATGGATGGTCCATAGTGAATGGATGTATGTAACTTAATCAAGATATTAGATATGTTTGATTGAGTGGGAGCTTCGGGATTGGGATTGCATAATCGATTGGATTGTCCATTCGGATTATGAACAATCTT
>NW_010970491.1:12465-12853 GCF_000463585.1 Tarenaya hassleriana | reverse complement strand
CATCTATGTTGTCATTGTTTGATGATGGACTAGCTGGTAGTAGTTCATAGATATGTAGACACTGATTGATGATGTGCTAGCTGGTAGTTGATCATTAATAGAATCTGCATTTGTTTTGTATGTTCTATTTGTCTTTTTTGTAGGACATGGCGTCAACCGGTAGCGTACCGAGTTTGACAATGCGATCTATCCTTGAGAAGGATAAGCTGACCGGGACGAACTTCTTAGACTAGAATCGGAACTTGAGAATTGTTCTCAAGCATGATAAGAACTCTTACGTCCTGGAAGGGGCTCTACCACCAGAGCCTGCAGCCAATGCCACGAGGGCCATCAAGGATGCTTGGTTGAAGCATCAGACTGACGACATCGAGATCTCTTGTCTCATGTT
>NW_010970491.1:5289-12407 GCF_000463585.1 Tarenaya hassleriana | reverse complement strand
ACTTGAGACTTAACGGTACAGATGAGACGAGTATGCAATGATATTTGATATCATAGTCTCATAAAAGGATCTGAGAGTCACATTGGATGTGATTGACATTAGATGTCTACCTAAATAGCATAAAGATGGGTGTAACAGTCCATTCTTATGTGAAATATGGATCTTAGTCCCATATAGAAAATTATTATAGGGTTATTTTTCTGTATGGGAATATAGCTCATTTTTCATCTATGTTGTCATTGTTTGATGATGGACTAGCTGGTAGTAGTTCATAGATATGTAGACACTGATTGATGATGGGCTAGCTGGTAGTTGATCATTAATTGAACCTGCATTTGTTTTGTACGTTCTGTTTGTCTTTTTTGTAGGACATGGCGTCAACCGGCAGCGTACCGAGTTTGACAATGCGATCTATCCTTGAGAAGGATAAGCTGACCGGGACGAACTTCTTAGACTGGTATCGAAACTTGAGAATTGTCCTCAAGCACGATAAGAAGTCTTATGTCCTGGAAGGGGCGCTACCACCAGAGCCTGCATCCAATGCCACGAGAGCTGTCAAGGATGCTTGGTTGAAGCATCAGACTGACGACATCGAGATCTCATGTCTCATGTTGGGAAGCATGGCCCTGAATTTGCAGAGGCAGTTTGAGGGGGAGAGCGTGTTTGATATGATCAATCAGCTCAAGACCATGTTTGAGGAGCGAAATGGAGCAAGAGTTGTTGCATTGTGTGTTGGCGTTTACGATTTGCATCTTCCTTCTGGACTTGTTTTAGAGCTTAGTAATTGTTACTATGTTCCTGCGATTAGCAGAAACATTATTTCTATTTCATGTCTGGATTTGGATGGCTTTCGATTTGTGATTGAGAACTCGAGTTTGATGATTTAGCGAGACGATATTTACTATGGTAATGATTATCTAGTTAACGGTTTATATGTCTTGAATGATTAGCCTTCGAACTCGACATCATCCATCTATAGCGTGAGTACTAAACGGTTTAAGCCGAACGACTTAAACCCGACCTTCCTCTGGCATTGTCGTCTAGGCCATATAAACGAGAAGCACATACAGAAGCTTCATTCTGAAGGTCTTCTGGATTCATTTGACTTTGAGTCTCTTGAATCTTGCGAGTCTTGTTTGATGGGCAAGATGACAAAGCATCCTTTCAAGGGGAAAGGACAGAGAGCGACAGAGTTATTGGATCTGATACATAGTGATGTATGCAGACCAATGAGCTGTCCAGCTAGAGGAGGTTATTTGTATTTCGTTACGTTCACTGATGATGTCAGTCGATACGGTTATGTCTATTTGATGCGACATAAGTCTGAAACACTTGAAATGTTCAAGGCCGTCTAGCGGCACTCGAACTCACGAACAAACGGGGATAATCGAAGGGGATTTACGGGAAACTCTCTCAATCACCGGCTCACTCAAGTGGCACTCGAATTCAAGAGAGAATCAGAGAATGGATGGTGGAAATGAAGGGGAAGATGGCGAGTATGGATTCGGACAAACCGAAGGGTGAGCCGGACACACCGAGCTCGAGAATTTCGGACAAACCGAAAGAGAATGTCAGACAAACCAACAAAGATAGGGAGAGAGTCTTGGCTCAATCTCAATTCAAAAATACTTTAATCAAAAGGATAAAATCTGATTACAAAAGAGTTCTAGGTAGTTTTTATAGGAAAACAACAATAAATGCAAGCCTAATTGTTATTTAATAAGGTGGTTAGGAAGAAAAGAGCTGTTGGAATTTAATGGACTAATGGGCTGGGCCTTGATTTGTTCTTGGGCTGAAATGGACAGCTCATGGGCTGGCTTGAAGTCATCTTTGAGTCCAATAGCTTTCGGCCATGATGGAGGAGACGTTCCGGGTTAAGTCTTGGCCGAAAAGGGAGATGTTCGCGTCGTGATCCCGGACTCCGTGAAGAACTTGAGTGACGACCTTTGTTAACGTGATGCGGAGGGCTTGAGCTCTAACACGAGTGAGAGGAGGCTCGGCTCTATGGCTTGCTCAGGGAGCCTTCGCGTTGTGCACGTCAAATCCCGTTCCCGCGGCTTCGAATGATCTTGTGATGTTATGATCATCCGACAAGAGTCTTGACGCCTGATGGGTCAAGTCTTGAACATCTTCTAGAGCTCCTTCCGTTAAGCTCCTGTCCTCATCCAAGTTGCTAGCTCCGATGTCCTCATCATTCCCTCCCCCTTGCGAAGATTTCGCCCTCGAAATTCTATTTTCTGCAACAAAAGGAAATGTATCAGCCATCTTAAACATAGAGGACACCTTATACGTACCTTGGTCTCGGCGGATGTGCTCGACACCATATTGCTCTTCTTCTCGTTTCTTCCTCGGTCGAATGGCTCGTATTGCTTGATTGTTTTTGGGTTTATAGTGGTTCTAATCCTTGAATCATCCATGCATCTATGATAAAAGTATTTGGCTTCGTGTGCTCGGATGAGGCTTTCGATGGTCAATGTTAGAATTGCCTTAATCTTCTTTTCGACCATGCACAAGATCTGCAATCTAGTAGCAAAATCTAGGACAACAATGTTAGTGCAACTTCTGTTCTCGTCAAATGGCTTCCTTTGGTTATAAACAAGAATAAAGATCAGAACGAAGTTACCGCGTAAGGCTCTTGGAGTAAGGAACATGACCCAAATGTGTGTTCGAGTGTTAGTGGTGTCATAAGGACGGATCAAGTTCTCCACATTTGTACACTTTCCTCGTTTGAATGGTGCGTCCTTCTTTGGTTCCATGGGCATTAAAGTGATCATGCTTCTTGGGTGCCCATTGAGTTGATGGTAAGGAATACTCTTGACATGCAGAATTTGATCTTGGAAAATGCACGTAGTTGCCTCTTCTTGCACTTCTTTGACCCTTTCATCAAAATGTAGTACTTGCGAACAATTAACAAGATCTAGAAAAACAACCTCATTAGTGTAGTATGTGCATCCCTTGAGAACCTTATAGAAGTAATCCGTTTGGAAAGTTCGCATTTGTTGCTCAAGATTCATAACATACTCATCAAAATATGAATCATACACAAGAATAAAAGTAGGAACGAAATTACCGGTTGCTCCAAGTTTTTGACTTATGATGCAAGTGCGGTCGTTGGTGATGTCATTCGTCATCGTCGAAGGTTTGCTTCCCACCTTGAAGCCATCATTTTCCTTCTTGGGTGTGACTTTTATTTGCTCAAACCAATCCAATCGTATCATTCCTATGTCTCGTTTGACTTCGTTCAAATTCTCGCCTACTATCACATTCTCCGATTTATCGGCTTCTTCATTGCTTTCCATCACTTTCGTGTTGTTGGAGTCTTCAATGATTTTCTTGACTTCGAATGCATCTTTTCTTGACGCCATGCATCTCTCCGTTTGCATTCGCAGCACTTTTGGGTACTTCTTTTATCATGAGGTCGGGATCTTCGACCGGTTCCTCTTTCTCTTCGTTCACGTACTCTATTTTCTTCTTGGACATAACCTCATACATCTCTTCAAGATTTACCACAACCTCAACTATGGACTTTGATTCCCCGTCATCCTCGATGATGATTTCTCGTTGGTTGGAACATTCTCGTGCCAAATGATCTTGGTCCCTACACTTAGAACAAATAACCTCACGTTTATGATTAATATATGAGAAAAACGTTTCGTTACCTAGGGCGGTGACTGCCTTTGAAGATACGGTTGAGTCCTCCTTGTGTCGAGCATCATGATTCTTCGCCTTGTCTTTGTCTTCGATTTTGACAAAGCTATTGCTTAGAGGTTTTTGTGCTTGTGTGTGCCTCCTTGTCGGTGCTTTGTTCATGTGTTGCTCTATTTTAATCGCCGAATGCACAAGATCCTGTAAGTCATGATAGACCTTTTGTTCTACCTTTCTTGCTATTTGGTCTTGCAAACCATCGAGAAAGTGTGCCCTAAGAGCTTCTTCGTCATCGTCGATTTTCAAGTAAATGAGAAGTTGTTCAAAATTCTTCGTAGTATCCCTTAACTGTCTTGTCTTCCTGCATGATGTTATCAAATCTATATTGCAATTCATGAAGATAATGTCGAGGGACATACCTTTTTCGCATGAGGATTTTCATCTCCTTCCAAGTGGAAACCGGATCATAATGTGCACGACGTCGATTGCTTTCTTCTCGTTCCCACCATGTGATGGCATCTTCGGCAAGATGGGCAGCCGCATATTGAATCTTCCTTCGGTTCGTCAAGGAATAACATTCGAAATTGGCATCCATTTGGCGCTCCCACTCAAGATAAACCTCGGGCTCCTCCTTTCCAGTAAACACGAAAGGTTTGAACTTTGGATCAGCCCTCTCATCACGAGTTGGTCGACGATATTCTCGGTCATATGGATCCTTGAATCGGCCATCATCGAGGGGTTCATGGTGAGGCCTCTTTAGATTTTTAGGCATGGTTCTCTTCCCCTCACTTTGTTTGTTTAGCTCCCTAGCAGATTCCACGGGTTCGCTCACCTCCTCAAGTCGTGTGAGACGATCTTGAATCTGCTGGATCATCCTATAAACCGAACTGTCACTGGATACGTTTGCCATCGATACTGAGAAAGCAAGCCACGGTATATGCAAGTAACAAAACGTGCAGCACTAAGTCCGAACAAATATAGCAGAAACGTTCAACGTGCAACAATGTCATGTACAAGCTAAAACATGCACTTCACGCAACAAGTAACGTTTTGGTTCCTAAACAGTTTCAGAAGTATTTAGATGTTTTCAATCTGTTTCTAAGCTCAATTAGGGAACATAAACAGTCTCTCAAACTAACAATTTACCCAGATTCGTGCTTGGTACCTCTTGCCAAAAGAACAATTCGGAAACGAACAACAACCACTCAACAATACGATCGGTAATGACACAAATGCAAACAGATTTCAAAATGATCAAAGTGAATGAAAGGAACAATACAACCGTGGGGGAAGGCTATGATTCAGGACGCCGAAGAGCCTTTCCAAGTCGTGACCCTAATCGATCTCCGAGGAATTTCGGTCGTAGGATCGAGCAGCTCTGATACCAAAATGATGTAAGCCTCTCACGTCCCAGCAAGCAGCAGAATTTGACAGCATGTACCAACACCGATCACCCGCACAAGTGCACTCGAACTCGATGAAGGAAACGAAGGATAGTTTGGATGGTTTGAATGGATGGCTTTAATTAGGATCAATCACAGGCCTAGAATGGCACTCGAACTCAATCCTAAAGTGGTGAAATGGATGAAGAAATGAAGGAGAGTTGCCCTCGGACGAACCAAGAGTGATGCATTCGGACAAACCGAAGAGAAAAGTGCGCTCGGACAAACCAAGACAAAAAGAGAATAATTTTCCAAATAGATTTCGAATAGATTTGATCAAAAGTGAATGAAAGGAACAATACAACCGTGGGGGAAGGCTATGATTCAGGACGCCGAAGAGCCTTTCCAAGTCGTGACCCTAATCGATCTCCTGCAAGACACGAAATAGGTTGTTAAGTTTGATTGCAATGAGATGTAATCGTCGGATGTTCTTCAGTCAGATTAAGAGCATTGTTTCAAGGTTTAAAAATTGAAGTTTCAAGCAAAGCGACCTATGGTTGGATTCGTCTTTGAAAGAAGAAGAGTTTGATATATGGCTCGACAAATAATTCAAAGTTTAGCACAACCAAAACAGTCAAATATTGATGATATGTCAAACTGACAAAACTAGAAGTTAAGAACGAAATTAGAACCGAAGCGAGAAGCAAGGAGCGATCTCACCGGGGAATTTCGGCCGTATGATCGAGCAGCTCTGATACCAAAATGATGCACGCATGGAAGAGGATGGAAGCAAGTCTGATCGCAATCACCGGCTCGCGTCTAGCAGCACTCGAACTCACGAACAAACGGGGAATAATCGAAGGGGATTTACGGGAAACTCTCTCAATCACCGGCTCACTCAAGTGGCACTCGAATTCAAGAGAGAATCGAGTTTGAATATTGGAAAGAAGTATTTTCGAGTTGAGTTTTACTCTTGTTGGTGTGTCCGACATTGTCTCGGTTTGTCCGAGAAATCCCGTCTTGGTTTGTCCGAGGCTTGTCTTGGTTTGTCCGAGACCCTATCCTTCGTTCTCCATCCATCTCTTGACTACGATTCCAATTCGAGAGCCTCTACGAGTGCCGGTGATTGGATCAAAGTCCTGCAACCTTATCCTTTTCGGTCCTTCTCCAACCGTCGTTCGAGTGCCGCTGGACGCGAGCCAGTGATTGCAATCAGACTTGCTTCCATCCTCTTCCATGCGTGCATCATTTTGGTATCAGAGCTGCTCGATCATACGGCCGAAATTCCCCGGTGAGATCGCTCCTTGCTTCTCGCTTCGGTTCTAATTTCGTTCTTAACTTCTAGTTTTGTCCGTTTGACATATCATCAGTATTTGACTGTTTTGGGTTGCTAAACTTTGAATTATTTGTCGAGCCATATATCAAACTCTTCCTCTTTCAAAGACGAATCCAACCATAGGTTTCTTTGCTTGAAACTTCAATTTTTACACCTCGAAACAATGCTCGTAATCTGACTGAAGAACATCCGACGATTACATCTCATTGCAATCAAACTTAACAACCTATTTCGTGTCTTGCAGGAGATCGATTAGGGTCAAGACTTGGAAAGGCTCTTCGGCGTCCTGAATCATAGCCTTCCCCCACGGTTGTATTATTCCTTTCATTCACTTTTGATCAGATCTATTCGAAATCTATTTGGAGAATTATTCTCTTTTTGTCTTGGTTTGTCCGAGCGCACTTTTCTCTTCGGTTTGTTCGAATGCATCACTCTTGGTTCGTCCGAGGGCAACTCTCCTTCATTTCTTCATCCATTTCACCACTTTAGGATTGAGTTCGAGTGCCATTCTAGGCCTGTGATTGATCCTAAAGCCATCCATTCAAACCATCCAAATTATCCTTCGTTTCCTTCATCGAGTTCGAGTGCACTTGTGCGGGTGATCGGTGTTGGAACGTGCTGTCAAATTCCGCTGCTTGTTGGGACGTGAGAGGCTTACATCATTATTTGATGAGACATAAGTCTGAAACACTTGAAATGTTCAAGGCTTTCAGAAACGAAGTACAGAACCAGCTTGGCAAGACGATCAAGACACT
>NW_010970491.1:0-4385 GCF_000463585.1 Tarenaya hassleriana | reverse complement strand
TTTTCGCCCGTAGTTATGCTGAAGTCCATCAGGATCTTACTTGCCATAGCCGCATATTATGACTATGCGATATGGCAAATGGATGTCAAGACCGCGTTCCTTAACGGGAACTTGACCGAGGATGTGTACCTGACACAACCCGAAGGTTTTGTCGATCCTAGGAACCCGAGGATGGTGTGCAAGCTTCAGAGGTCCATTTATGGACTGAAGCAGACTTCGAGGAGGTGGAACCTTTGCTTTGATGAGACAATCAAAAAGTTTGGTTTCTCACAGAACGAAGATGAGCCATGTGTTTACAAGAAGGTCAGTGGGAGCACAGTTGTATTTCTAGTGCTGGATGACATTCTCCTTATAGGGAATGATGTTCCTACCTTACAAGACGTTAAATCTTGGCTAGGAACACAGTTTTCTATGAAGGACCTAGGAGAAGCGGCCTATATTCTAGGCATCAAGATCTATAGAGATAGATCGAGGCGTCTTCTAGGATTGTGTCAGAGTACTTACATCGATAAGGTCTTGAAACGGTTCAAGATGCAAGATTCCAAGAAAGGAACCTTACCGATGAGCAGTGGCACAGTTCTCTTCAGTGTCCTATGACACCTGATGAGCGAGAACGCATGGATCGGATTCCATATGCTTCGGCAATTGGATCTCATGTATGCCATGGTTTGTACTCGACCGGATGTATCCTACGCGTTGAGCATTACGAGTAGATATCAGTCAGATCCAGGTGAGTCACACTGGATCGCCGTCAAGAACATCCTGAAGTACTTGAGAAGGACTAAAGATGTGTTCTTGGTATACGGTGGGTCGGAAGACGAGCTCGCTGTAAGAGGTTACACTGATGCTAGTTTCCAGTCAGACCCGAATGACTACAGATCGCAGTCTGGCTATGTTTTCTGCTTGAACGGAGGCGTTGTTAGCTGGAAGAGTTCCAAGCAGGCGACCGTTGCAGATTCTACTATAGAAGGTGAGTATATTGCAGCGTCGGACGCAAGCCCGATTTGAATCCGAAAAAGACGTTTTGCAATTGAAATGTTTTTACCAACATCTCAGGAAGAACACTTGCTGCACTAACATATTTACTGCCCTAGATTATGTCTTTGAGTTGCAGGTGTTCCAAACTCGGGAGGGGAACGTTTGCATGGAGAAAAAGACAGAAAACTCGATTATCCTCCCAACGCAAAGGCCGCATGAAATGCCTAGTCCTAATCACGGACTCATGGATATGAATAGGGATAATAAACCTTTCAGACGGAAAAAGGTTCAATACCACAACAACGACCTCACAAAGGATAAACCTTTCGAACGGGGAAAGGCTCGAAAGAAAGTGCTAGGAATTTTCGAAGCATGCCAAGACCAAGGTAAGTATGACATAACTTATATGTTCACTAATGCTGACTTGGCCCCGTTTGATGTAGGAAAAACAGTTTCGAGGACGAAACCTCCAGAAGAGGGAGGGAATGATGAGGATCTCGGAATCATGAGTGATACATCAAACTATATCTTGGAGGTAAAGGAGCGCATGGAGCTAATGATAGCTTGGAGCGGGAGCACGGAGCTAGGAGCTCAACGGGATAGCTTGGAGTTTAAGCAATGTTTGGAACGCAAGGAACACATGGAAGTTGCTCGGAATGAGGACACGGAACATGCTATAGAGGAGAGCTTAGACGAGATCGAGAAGAAGTACTCATGCGGGCCGGAGGTCACGGAATTTGTCGTTACGTAGCGACCGAATACCTACTCCTATTTCTGTCGCAATGTGCGACAGATCTGAATTCACCAATTTGCGACAGATTACCGACATATAGCCATCTGTCGTATATTGGCGACCGACTACCTACAGATCTGTCGGTCGCAAAGTTGCGACAGAATCATGACCACACAGATTTTGCGACAACGATTTAGCGACCGACATCCATCGGTCGTAATCGGTCGCAATTTTTTTTTACCGACAGATTCTTCTTCATGTTGCGACAGATTTTTCTGTCGCAAATTACAGTTTTTCTTGTAGTGGTCCCCTCGTGTGAGAGAGACTGTAGAAATGTGTGGCCGCACTATAGACGAACGTCGTCTATTTCAGACAGTCGAACTCAGTGAACGAGAAAGCAGTCGAATCAGATAAGGTGGCTTGTCCATGCCTTATATTCGACATATGATATCGTGATACAAAAGGATCATCAAACGGAATCATCGTTGGCGTTCGTAGGATCACGAACAAACTCTATTTGAGATAGGCAGTCATAGTGTCTTGCTAGAGACCGCCTATGACTTGTGTAACCGAAATAAGAGATTTCGTGTTATACTGCTATATCGGATGAGCCTACAGGGTCACACACACAGGAAAGGACGAATGCGCGAGAAGAGACGAGAAATTCCCGGTGGAGCGAAGGCCAGACCGACCGGTCCAGAAGGTCTGGACCGATCGGTCCAGCTAACCAAGACCGATCGGTCTAGATGTAGACCGGTCGGTCCAGAGGTAACGTGTTAGGTCCGGAAATTGTTCCAGACCGATCGGTCCAGACGTTAAAAGCTCCAGACCGATCGGTCCAGACCTGGACCGATCGGTCCAGACATCGGGAAATACTAAACTCGCTCTAATTAGGGTTTTAATGTGGGGAAACTTAGGAGAACACCACCCAACTCTTTTGGCATGAATTTCAGACCCTAGGGAGAGGTTTGGAGAGTGAAAAACCTAAGAGAAAGATCCCTGAACCCTTTGCGCAAAGAAGAAAGCGTTCTTCAGTCCTAGATGACAAGATCATGCATGATAGGTTCTAGGGTTTCATCAAAATTTTTGTTTTACATCCGCTGCCCAAACCCTAGAATCGATCTCTTAGGAATTAGATTCGCTCATGAGATCCCAGGAAAATCCAACACCTTCTTGGTGAGTGATCGAATCCGTAACCCCCTTATCCCTTTTTATTTCTCCATTTCCCTAGGATTGAGTTCGAGTGCCTTGTCGGCCGGTGACTGATCCTAGTTCCTATCCCCTCACCGAACTTCTCTTCCGCGACGCGATGCGTGTATCATTTTGGTATCAGAGCTTTAACGCTCCAACGGCGATTTAACCCAGTGAGATCTTTCCTTTTTATACATTATTTTTTTTGATCATTTGGTTTGTATAAAAAAAATCAGAAAAACATAATTCACAAAAAAAAAACAGATTTTTCGGTAGAGCTGATCGTATTCTCATCTTTTGTAGCAAACTTGTGGAGCTTTGAACCGAGAACCATCTCTACATCAGGACCTCACACACCCCTTCGGTTGTCTCCTTCCTTTTATCTATGTTCTGTTTCATTTTTGTTGAGCAAAACCGTGTTCTATTGATTTCAAAATTTGTGTTGAGTGGCGCATGTGTCTGTTCGTCTTCTTCCGTTGACTAAGCCCGAATCTGTTTCTGAAATTTGCTGTCTTGTTCGCTAGTGAGTTCGATCCTCTGTTCTAAGTCTTCCCTGCATAAACTCGTGTTTTGGTTCAGCCGTGTTTGTGTTTTGAACCGTCGAAATTGTCGAACCATTTGAATCAGATTTTGTACATGTCTATCCGCAATCTACAGCTGTTCGTGTTTGATTGAATCTGTTCGGCACATCCCTGTTACACGATCGTTCGTTGTTCCCTCGTGTTTGATCCTCCGTGTTCTGTTTCGTGCGTGATTGTGCCTAGACCATCGCTGATCCTGTTTTGAATTAATATAAGACGTCGAATCAATCTGTCCAAATTGACTTCGTATTGCACATTGGATTGAAGTTTGAAATCTGTTTCGAAAATCTGATTGAAATTCTTTGAAAACCTGTTCGAGAAATGATTGAGTTTTGATCAAGCTCTGTTCGTGATTTGTTGAGTGTTATCTGCATCATTGTCGAGAAATCTGTGTAAATCTCGCTCATCGTTGGCACGAGATTGCACCTTACTTGCTGTTCATACGCTGCTGTGTTTTCGGGTACAAATCTGTTTGTGATAACCTCAATCTGTAGCTCAACTTGAGTCATTTGTTTGATCATACCACGTTGCTTGCTGCCTTTTTGCACGTTGATTGACATACTCGTTGAAATCTGCACGTTCGTGAAATCTGTTTTAACGCGTGTTGTGTGCAAGAACCGTTGATTGTTATCACTCGCTCATTGTTTCGCTTCGATCGCACGTATTCGTGTTCGTTAGGCGTTAGGTTGGGTGCCTAAGTGTTTATCTTGCACGTTGGTTGCTGCGTGATTGTGTGTTGCGAGGTTTAGTGACATGAGTAACCACGAACAGTCACGTGATGGAGCGAATATAGAATCTAGTGAAAGCGCTATGCTTCAAATGTTACAACAGATTCAAGATTGTCTCACACGACTTGAGCAGGAGACCCGACCCATAGAATCTGCGAGGGCCTCAAACAACCG
>NW_010970490.1:4750243-4769457 GCF_000463585.1 Tarenaya hassleriana | reverse complement strand
TGGAGGATTTCCGGCGCATGCAAACAAATTAGAAGCAGCGAGGAACTGTGATTACGCCAGTAAATTATTTTATTATTTTTTTTTTACCATCAGTCCGATTTTTTTAGAAAAAAGCAGAATAAAGTTACATATAATATGAAAATAAAAAGAAAAGGGAAGAAGAAAAGGAAAAAAAAAATCAATGTGGCCGTTCCTTTATTGAAAGCAATGAATCGGTAATTTTATTGTAATTCATAAATTTTTAAAAATGAGAGAAAATATATTAATTATTTTTGTGATTCACAAAATATGATTGTTTGTGATTATAAAAAAATGATTGTTTTGTTATGATTGGATGAAATATGAACTTAGAAATTTGGCGTTTTTACAATTAATACATAGTGGTTACGTGTATTGATTATTTTTTTAAAACCCTACATTATAAATGAAAATAAGCTCTCAAACTTTTTAGAAGTCATTTTTTTAACCATTCTCCCTCTTAGACAAAACCAAAGCATTTAAAGATTTTACAGGGACATACATACATACATATACGTGTATATATATGAATAACGGAGAACAAGTGCAGGGAGCAAGTGGCGAGCTTTCATGTGGTGGGTCTGCTCTATCATCTCCACGAGAAAAATCCTCATCTCCCGCCTTTGAAACTCATCTTCTACACTCACTCACTCACTCTTAGAGAGAGAGAGAGAGAGAGAGAGGAGGGAGAATTTGGATGTGATTCTTTCTTTTGTTGGAAAATGGATACACCGCAGAAGACCGCTGCCCAGATCGGAACTCCAATTTCAAAATCCAAATTCGAGGTTTTTTCTTGGACACCATTTCCTGTTTCGGTCAAAGTTCGAATCTTTCTCTCCTTCTCTGTTCATGCAGTTCCGAGAAAGTGTGGTGCTTTCTTGGTCGGGTCTGTTATTTTCCCTCTGAATTTTGTGTTTTGTCTGTGTTTCTTCGATGCCCATCTCTAAATCTTCTGCATTTTGGTCCAAAGTTTCAAGTTTTCACGCGTTTAATCCTCCGGTCGATTCCACTTCTACACTCCGTACATTGATCAGGTTTTCAATTTGCTCTTCTACGTGTTCATTCCACTCTCTCTCTCTCTCTCTCCCTCTAATTCTTCCGAGAAATCAGATGTTCTTGTGGACGGTTAGGTTTCAGACAGAGCGTACTGGTAACCGACTTTGATATTTCAGTTTGATGGTTTCAGTTATCCCCTTTATCTTGTTTCTGGTTTTCCATCTTCAATCCATTACCAAACCCGTACGTTTTCTCTGATATGATTACTCTTGTTCTGTTCTGCCACGCTCTTGTTCCTCAGAGAAGCACAGTTTTTGCCTTGTCGTCTCGAAATTTCATCTTCTCTGTTGTCATCTCTTCTCTTTCCTTTGGTTACAAGACAGATAGATGTTTGTTTTTGTGCTTGTAAGTAAAAGAAAAACACTGAAACTGACAAAAGAGATTAACTGTAATAATGTAATGCAGGATTCGCCTGTGTTCAACTATATCAACAGTCTTTCTCCGATCAAATCTGTGAAATCCATCCCCATTGCTCAGACGTTTGGCTCACTCAGTTTCTCATCTCCTCCCTCAGTTTTCACGTCCCCCCACGTCAATTCTCACAACGAATCCAGGTTCTTCAGGAGGTAATAACGATTTTCTGTTCCTTCCATAGTCCTCTGTTGGTGTTTTTTTTTCTCTGTCTTGATCTTGATCTCTTTGTGTTTCTTGCTATAGTCATCCTCCTCCGAAGCCCGAGGCAAAATCCAGAGATGGGTCTTCGGCCATTGAAGAAGTCGTCACTGCTCCTGAAAACTTTAGTGCGGAAGCTTCCATGGAAGAAGAAGAAGCTGCTTCCATTGAACCATCTAATGGCAACTTTGAAACGGAGCCCATAGGAGACAGAGATTCGTCCGAGGTTGTTGCTATGGACCTGCAGAAGATGTGTAATGTCAAGAGCAGTAAAAACGACACTCCAGATTGGGAAAGTCTGATCTCAGATTCAACCGATCTGTTGATATTCAGTTCTCCTAATGATTCGGAAGCCTTTCGAGATTTGATACAACCCCATGCAAATAATTTCACCAGTGATGATCCAAGCAATGGAGAAGACAATGAATCCGCCGAGGTTAACTCAAGAAACTATATAACTCTCTGTTCCGTAAAAACGACACTCCAGATTGGGAAAGTCTGATCTCAGATTCAACCGATCTGTTGATATTCAGTTCTCCTAATGATTCGGAAGCCTTTCGAGATTTGATACAACCCCATGCAAATAATTTCACCAGTGATGATCCAAGCAATGGAGAAGACAATGAATCCGCCGAGGTTAACTCAAGAAACTATATAACTCTCTGTTCCTTCTCTATGAACACAAATGCTAGTTATTTCCTGGTTCTTGATCGATCAATATCTCTGAAATGATCCATTTTTAGGCTGTTTCTAACTTTCACCGTGGTCTGAGAAGGCGATGTCTGGACTTTGTCTCGCCTTCTGAACCATCTTCCCGATGTATATTACCTAGTATCGGTCTGCACCTAAACGCCATTGCCATGTCCTCAAAGGACAGTAAAGCCAGTCTCTTAAACGAGTACTCATTTCCCGGAAAGATACACGTAAGTTTGCCGGGCGCTAACACACATTCCAAAGAAAACGTGCAAGAAACCCGTGATGAGGATGCGAGTCAAGAAGTAGAAGATGTTTCCAAGGCATCGGTCAGTGAAGAGTTAAACCCGAGTAGCCCTAAGAAGAAGAGGCAGGTTCTTTTGGCCGAAAAAATCCGTTATACATAAACCGATATTTGTATAAATATTTGTATGCTTAATAATGTGCAGGCGTAAGTTTGATCAAGGCGGAGAGGGGGAATCCTGTAAGAGATGCAACTGCAAGAAATCCAAGTGTTTGAAGCTGTAAGCTTTTATGATCGCCATTGACGTATTCTCATGATTTAGAATTCTCTTCTGATGCTTCTTCTTCTTCTGCAGTTACTGTGAATGCTTTGCTGCTGGTGTATATTGCATTGAGCCTTGTTCATGTGTCGATTGCTTCAACAAACCTATCCATGAAGACACCGTCCTTGCAACCCGTAAACAGATTGAATCCCGGAACCCGCTCGCCTTTGCTCCTAAAGTTATTCGAAGCTCTGACCCAATATCAGAAGCCGGGGTAAGGGTTTCTTCTCCTGATGATTTCTCTCTGTCTTGCTCATTTCTCGGTAGAAAAAAAGCTAACATCCTGTCGACAATACAGGACGATGCAAGCAAAACTCCGGCTTCTGCACGTCATAAACGAGGTTGCAATTGCAAGAAATCAAGCTGTCTGAAGAAATACTGCGAATGTTTTCAGGTTTTTTCATCTCGGTATATACTCTATTTGCTTCTGCTTCGTTATCTACCCTTGTCTGATTCAGAACCACTCGGTCTCCTGATATTTTAAAAGGGTGGAGTCGGGTGTTCGGTGAACTGTAGATGCGAAGGATGCAAGAACGCGTTCGGGCGTAAAGACGGTTAGAATTCTCTGATCAAATCTTTGTCTATTTTCTCCCTTGGCTTTGGTCTGATCTTGTGTAGTTACAACTTTCAGGGTCTTCCGGCATTGGCAGCGAAGGCGAGCAAGAAGAGGAGAACGACACATCTGAGAAATACGTAACTGCTAAAGCACAACAGAACCCCGAGATCTTCAATGAAGAAGAGCAGAACCAGAGTTCTGGTCTCCCTTCAACACCATTGCCACTGTACAGGTAGAATCTGAACCTGAAAGCTGGTAGCTTTGATTCTGAAATGACTGTAAACACTAAACAAGACAGAACCTCGAGTTGATGATGTTCTTGCTGTTTTTTTTTTGCAGACAACCTTTGGTTCAACTGCCCTTCCCATCTAATAACCAGACAGTTTCCCAGTCTCTTCTTGGAGCTGGATCTTCCTCCTCGAGGCAGTTCAACAGCTTCGAGACGATTTCAGAGGACGGAACAGAAGACGATATGCCCGAGATTCTCGTCCGATCCCCCATTCCCACCGTCAAAGCCGTCTCTCCCAACAGCAAGAGAGTCTCTCCTCCGAATCTAGACTCCTCGGGATCGATCCTTGGAAGGAGAAACGGTGGTCGGAAGCTGATTCTGCAGTCTATTCCTTCGTTTCCTTCTCTCACTCCCCATCAATGAACAAGGATCAGCTGAGATTAAGCTCTGAAAATTCTTTGAATCTTTTGCAAGCTGAGAGGTATATTGCCAACTTCTAGTTGGTTTCATGTAATAAAACGCAAGACCCATCGTCTCTTGTAATATACTACACTTCCTTAGTGATCCTTGTAGCCTCATTTGTCAAAAAGTTTCCATCTTTCTGGTGTTTACGTTGGCTTAGAGAGCAATTTTCAAGAACATGTTCTCTGAATGATAAAGAAATACAGAGCTTGAAGCATCGAGTCATACCAGAAGAGATCGATACATACAGTTTAACAGAAACTACAGACAGAACTTGCCCTAACAGTTTAACATAAAACTCTGTCTAGAGTCAGGTCCATGGAGATATTATGAAAAAAGGACAGTAAATTAGATGCTTGTTATGTTATTCACCACCCCCTACTCTTCATTAGCTGGAGATCTCATGCAGCCACAGAATCGATTCTTCTTCTTCTTCCTCGCTGTCCTTTTCCCGCCCTTGTGGATTATGTCTCTCAACAGAATCACTGTCCGATTCTCCGAGAATTTCTTCCTTAATCTGCTCTTGGCTCCATCTTCAAGCTTAAGAACCGTCCTCTCTATGTTCTGCATCTCGGTCTGCAACTGCTCGATCTTCTCAGACCCGTTTTTCGATCTCTCCATTACCACCTTTCTGTATATATCTCTGGCATCTCCAGTTTCTTCGATCTCCTTTGACAGTATCTCGGTCGTGTTCACCAGCTGCAAGATCGTTTCTTCCATCTCTCTCAACCTTCTCCTCGCTTTTTCGTGCTCTGGGTTACTGAATCTGCCTTGTTTCTCGTTCATCTCCAGCTTGTTTTTCAGATCTCGAATGCTTACTCGAAGGCTTGCCAGTCTCCGTGAATCAGACAGAAGTCTCTCCTGAATCTTTACAGTGTCTTCGATACTTCTAGATAACTCGAGCTTGTCAATGACTCCGACCACTTTCTCCGACTGTAATTCCGCCGATGGATTCCTACTCCTGCGATGGATACGAGAATTTACGGGTTTTTTCGAGTTATTACGGTTGATCAGAGACTTTATGCTGGCATCTAGTTCAGTAGATTCTTCCCACAACTCGAGCATTTGATCATTGGAACCGCAACTAGTTCCCCGACTTCTGTCTGCAACTTGATCAAGAGGAATATCTTTCATCAATAACCCGCCTTTCACCTCGGACATTCTCGCTCTTGATCTTCGCGGTCTGATTTCACCAGAGACCTTTTCGTCGAGATATCTGTCTTCTTCCACCTTCCTCCGGTCTCTGCTTCTATTCGAATAACTTCTCCTTCTCTGCTTAACAAGTCTATCCCTTTCATTCACAACTACCTGCTCAATGGTTTTGATTCTCGTTTTCATTTCCCGCAGAAGCACAATCTTGTCTCCTGGTGTTCCACCGCTTTGCCCTTCGGATTCTCGGGAGACTGTAGCTTCCGAGTGCTCCTCCTGTCCTTCCTCCGGTCTCTGCTTCTATTCGAATAACTTCTCCTTCTCTGCTTAACAAGTCTATCCCTTTCATTCACAACTACCTGCTCAATGGTTTTGATTCTCGTTTTCATTTCCCGCAGAAGCACAATCTTGTCTCCTGGTGTTCCACCGCTTTGCCCTTCGGATTCTCGGGAGACTGTAGCTTCCGAGTGCTCCTCCTGTCGGGAAAAACCACGGGTTTAGATCAAGAAGCACAGAAAATGCAAGCTTGGACAATCACAGTGAACAAAATTCAAGTTTCAGCCCATGAAACAGAGATAGCTGGAACAAGAACACTTAACAGATTTGAAGAACAGGAACCAAGAAGATGACAGACATTATGTAAGAGAAGTTTACCTCTCTGCTTCGATCAACTGTTGCTGGAAGTTTCGTCAAAGATAAGGCACTTTCCTCGAGAGATTTTATATCTTCGGCCAGTGATGCTACAACAGGATCATAAGCAGATAACTGAGCCTTCAGTTCACCGATTTCGTTTTCCAAGAACCCAACTGTTTCTTTCATCTGTCTTATATCTCTGGTCTTCACAACAGTTTCATCGTTGAGATTCTCACAAATTCCAGTGAGTTCGTGAACTTTGTTCTCGAGCAAAACTTCTCGGACAGCTGAGATATGAAGATCGAAATAGAAAGATGTAGCTTCTGCATCCCAAAGTCCAAACTCATTGGTTTTCTCCTGCAGTTCCAAACTCAAATACTCCTCTCGAACGCGCTGTTCTTGGATTTCCTGATGTAATAACTCTACCTCAGATTCCAAGGTTTCATTCAAAGTGTTAAGCTTTACGATCTCTTCTTCCTGCCTCCCCTTGAGTTCCAGAAGTTCAGAAATCCGTCTCTCTAAGTTTGCCCTCATTCCCTTCGATTCTTCACATTCCTTCTTCAGCTCTTCAACTGCTTCACACAATTCCACATTTGCATTGTGTGTAGCCTTGAGCATCTGTTCTGCCTCGAGAAGCTCTACAGCCTTTTGTCTAAAGATTTCATCTTTATCTGAAATTTGATTCTCTAAGAGGTCGTTCAGCTCGTTTGCCTCTTCGAATCCTTCCTGTAACTTCTCCAGTTTCTTGCTAAGCTCATGCCCTTCTGCTTCTTTTTCTCTCAACTTCTCCTCCATTGTTTCGAGCTTTTGTTTAAGATTGGAGTTAATTTCCACCAAAGTATCCATCTTTTCGGTAAAATCTTTGACTTGTTTAGCTCTTTCATCCCCAACAGAGTGGTAAACCACTGACATGTTACTTAAAGCAACAGCTTCCTGAAGAATTGCATCATTTTCTTCCTGAAGTGTACACATTTCGCACTTAAGTTCCGAAAACTTCTGCAGCAAAGTTTCGATTTTGCCGAGTGCATTGGAATACTCTTGTTGCAAAAACTCGTATGCCTTGTTCAAGTTCTCGCCCTTTACACGCTCGGTTTGCAATTTGACCCTTAGCTCTTGCTCCCGGTGCTCTCTCTTGATCAATTCCGATTTCAACTGCTGGTTCATTTCCAGTAGCTCTTGTTTGTCCTTCTTCAGCAGTTCATGCTGCTCTATTATCACCTCTAAATCCTTCTCAAGGATGTTCTTCTTAGATTCCATTTCCAACCCATCTGACTGGAACTGTCCAAGTAGAGATAATAGCACTGAGTTCTGAACTACAAGTCTCTGCATCTCATCTTCGGTACTGGAACGCAACCGATTTAGGGAATCTATCTCACCCATTATACGTGAAACAGGAATCCATTCTTTCGCAATCTTGCAGTCTGCAAGCTTATAATCTGATTCGAGCTGAAGGGCCTTCATCACTTGATAGATGGCACCCCTCAAGTTGTCAATCTCATCCAACAAGAACTCTGCTTCCATCTGCTGCTCAAGATTCTCGCTTTCCAGCTCGGAGATAAGTTTTTCGGAGAATTTTGATGCCTCGACATGCTTCTGGAACTCAATCAGGAGAGAAAAGTTTTTCTGTTCCAAGTCTTCTATAAACTTCTGCAAGATGAAGATCTCGACTTGAGCGTTTACAGCTCTGTCAAGCTCTTCCTCAAACTCTTTCTTCCTGGATCGGCACTCTTCTCGAAGAAAGCTTACATTTTTCTGAAGATCAGCCAATCTGGTCTCAGTCGAACGTTCATAAATAGCCCGTTCTTTCTTCTCAGTAGCTAATGAAACCTGTAATTCTTCCACCTGAAAATTCATGAACTGTTTCTCCCGCTGCAGATCAGTATATTTCCCTTCCAATTCCGAAAATTTCTTCTCCAAGACTCCTAGCCTCTCCTCAACCCGATTCATCTGAGAGCCAAGAGATTCTCTTTCCTTTAATAGTTCAGCCTTTTCATTTTTTAACAACTCGAAGAATTGTTCGAAACATTTTGACCTCTCCCTCAGACCTTCAAGCTCGATGTTTGCACCAGAAAGAGAATTCTCCAACGAGGTGTTCTTTTCCAAAAGCTTTTGCATATTTTCTGTCATGAGTTGTAACTGAGATAGCAGGTTAGCTCTCTCAGCAACAAGCTCGGATTTCTCTCCCCGTAAAGATTGGCATAGTTCTTGCAGATCATTTGCTTTCTCCCTAGAGCCTTCCAGTTTGGTGTTTGATTGCAAAAGCGATTTCTCCAGAAAAACATTCTCCCGTAAAATGACGTCCATTTCACGCAACTTCTCAGTCAGAGCTTCCTTCTCACCTTTCTGGTTATCGCACAATTCAATCAGCTTCGAGTTTTCGTCTTGTAGTTTCTTCAGAGAGGAAGAAAGGCATTCAGGATCCAAACCCGCAAGCCTGATTTGCTCCATTAACATATGGTATCTTCTGTTCAAGCTGTCAATTTCATCCTTCAGACGGTAGATCTCTTCTTGAAGGGAATTGCTCTGGTTCATTTGTCTTGCAACTTCTTCCTCGAGCTTCTCTTTCATCTCCTTCAAACTAGAAATCTCATATTGCTGAATCTGAAGGGAGATGGTGGAAGAGTTATTCAACTCACTTAAGTTCCGGTTTTCTTCTTTAACCGAGCTGATGCCATTTTCCAACTCATGATTATGCATCTCCAGATCCTTCAACATTTGAACCCGACTTTGAAGTTCCAAGGTGAGAGCTTTCTGTTCCTCTTGAGACTGAGAATGCAAACCCTTCAAGCTTCTAAGATTGACTTCAAGTTCTGAAAACCGAGAGAATTCTTCTTGGAGTAAAGCCTGAAGCTTTTCAAGATCATTTTGCTTCTCTGAAAGTTCTTGGTCCTTGGCTGCTATCTTTTGCATTAGATTGTCTGCTTCGGCCTTCAGAGTTTGATTCGAGCTCTCCAGAAGAGCACACTGGTCCTCCACAGTCTTTAATTTTGCAGCCCCAGCCAGAACTTCACTGCTCAATCTTTGGGCATTGACTTGAGAATGAGAAAGTTCATTCTCTAGCTTTGAAATGGTCTCCAAGCACTGCTGGTACTGAAGATTCAGATCTTCCTTCTCTTCATTTAACTTCACAAGTTCTTGTTTCAATGCGTTAATTTCATCCTCTGCTCTTTCAGATTGATTTTTAAACATCCGGGTATTCTCCTCAACATCTCTGATTCTATTCTCCAAAGCAGATATCATCTCCAAGCATTGCTTGTATTGGGCTAACCCAGCTTCTTTCTCAGCATGCAATCTAGAAAGCTCTTGCTTGAGACTATGAGCTTCTGTTTCTGCTTTAGATGATCGATCACTGAGGCCCTTTGCATTTTCTTGTGCTTGTGAAATCGAAGCCTCCAGCTCTGCTATTCTCTCCACCGACTGATTATACTGAAGAAGTCCATCATCCCTCTCGGCTTCTAGTTTTGCAAGGGCTTCCTTCAGTATCTTAAACTCAATCTCGGCTGTGGAAGCACGATCATCAAGCCCTTTCACATCGTTTTGAGCATTGTCAAGGTCTTTCTCCAGCCTGGATAGTTTGTTCAGGCTGAGCTGATACTGGAGACTCAAAGCCTCCTTCTCAGCCCGAAGTTCCATTAAAGTTCTCTTCAAGGCTTCAACTTCTGTATCTGCTTTATTAGCATCTGGATTCCTGAATAGCTCCTTCACTTGTCTTAAGCCCTTGTTACTTGCACTACCATCATTTTGCATGTCTTCAGAGTCATAAAATGGCTGAATTCGCGGTGGCATTTTCTCAGGGGTACGAGGCTCAGAAGAAAACGATGTGGAATCATCACTCATGTCGAAAGGCAACTGGTTTGGGAATGCTTCTGCCATGGTTTTATGAGCATGGCGAAGCTCCACTGTCGCATGGTCATACCTCTCAGCTAATGCACGGTAAGCTCTGTAAAACTGTTCCACCAGTTTCATGAGCTCTGGACGTTTCTTGTAGTACATTTCTGCTCTCCTCGCAAAAGAATCTGCATCTTCTTCAATGAGTTTGATCATCGATTTGACTTTCGTATCCATATCTGTTCAAGGAATAAATTTCTAAGTTCCAACCCGGTAAATAAACATCCAAAACCACTGACATTTATCAAATAAGAGTGCTTTAATACATGAAACAAGATCATCTCAGAATTCAGAACCTAGAAGATTATGCATGAAACTTATGTTCATTACTTCAGACCAACCCACAGGAAAACTTAGTCATTCAAGCTACATATACACATTCAGTTTCTCATTAGCATCTTTTCTTGATGTTTAGTTTCTATAAGTACTGAAAGCGAGAGAGACCTGCAAGATTCTCCTGAAGCCATTTTGAGTTCTTTGGGATGTGACTATCCCACCACCAAGAGTACAAGCGTCTGGACTCTGAATGCAACACAGTGGCCATGACGCCGGCTGCAAGAATCAGAAATATCGGTTTGGACTTCACCCAATGGTGGTCCCTTTCGCTCCACTGGGAAAGGGCGAGGTAATGGTTCCAGGCCAGAGTCAACGAGCTCGATATTTCCCCCCTCGCCCGCAGCTAATATCCTACAAACAGAGAGTTCCTTGATCACCCTGCCACGGGACTTTCACCTGTGAAATCGAAACAATGTGACCATATAAGTAGAAATAAAAATAAAAAATTTGAACATGGTAATGAGACTTAGATCATGTTTTTCTCTTGGTTTCAAAGATATATCATCCGGGTAAAGCCGTTCAAACTTGGCCAAAGGGAACAAACCTCTACTCGCTTTGTGGGTTTGTATCAAAGGCTGATTCTCCTATGAATGATAAAAGACAAGTTCTTCCTCAACCCTGTACACAAAACGAAAAGCTTTGTTCAGAGAGACAAAAAGACAGAGAAACGAATACTAGCGATTCACTGCTGAATCTTCCATTTCGTTTACAGGAAAAATCGAGTCTAACACTTGGATTCACCACCAGACTATATATTTTCTTCAGCGTAAAGGCAACGGAATTTTGTGTGTGATATTAACAAGAACAAAGACCTCACCTACACACAATGAAAACTGGGATCTACCTATCACTCAACCCAAGTTCATTGGTGGAAATAGAAACATTATACCATAATTCAAGGAGAATTAGGGGGGGAACAGCAGAAAAGTGGCGTACACCAAGAAGAAACAAAGAAATCAGGTTATCATAAGGTTACTATGAGCAAAGTATAAAATGTTGATCCGAAGAAAGAGGTGGTAAATCATAGTAACGGGAAGTGGGCACGAACCAAAATAGTAAAAGGGTCATTTATTTTTCGGATCAAAGCGACTAAAACTCGGAGTGTCGGCGAAAATTGCAAACTTGACCTAATTGAGAGGACGAGCACAGAAATGGCAAATGCAGATTCTTCAACCACCGAGCATTTCGGATCGCAGCAACAAAGAGGGGACACATCAATAGAAACAGCAAAAAAAAGGGTAAACTTCCTTAAGCTAAGGGACAGAACACCATTCAGCAAATGCAGACCAAAGTAGACAAGCAATTGAGAGAAAAACGTTTCCTTTCATCCACTTTTTGAGATCAAATTACCAGAAGGATGTAATGGGTATCGAGAGAAACTACAAAAGACGGTATTTTTACTCAAGTAATTGAACCAGAGTTCATAAAAAACGAGATGGGGGTATGAATATAGGCAGAAAGGATGCGCCTTTCATCGTCAAAATGCGTAAAACGAAATGGGTGCTCATATGAGAACAATGGAGGAAAAAAGATCGATTTTTTCCGACAAAATCAAAATGGGTTTGACAGAAACATCAAGAAAAACACTTTCTCGTGAAGAAATTTTCGCACAATAGATCGAAGTCCCATACCAAACAAGCCAAAGTTCTTGACCAACAGACGCTGTTCACACCAAAACTCAGCTTCAATGTACTGCAGATTAACCCATACTCTCTCTCTCTACTTCACTTTTCAACTACTCTCTCTCTCTCTCTCTCTCTCTCTCTCTCCTCTCTCTCTTATATATGCTTAGATTGGGATTTCTGTGAGAGACAAAAGAAGGATAAGAATGATGGGACGCACACTGTAATTTCTTACATTTATTTTCTTGCCTCTGTTTTTGTTTTTCTCTTCCTAATTTAGTGTACAATCTTTTGGAATATGTAGATACTGTGTTGACCAAAAACTGATGTTATAGTGTGTGTGAGTTTTAAAATTGTAACGAATTTGATGTAATCTACGCAATTAATGGAAAATAATACGGTCGTTATGACTAATAACCTAGTAAATCCCGGATGTCATTTATATATATATATATGTGTGTATATTTGTTTTTTATTCTTTTTAAATTCGAGATCGGGGGTTGTGTCGAATAAATTTTCAGAAATCTCACGGATTAACAAAAAAAAACATTACAAATTATTCTTATAAGAAATTGTTTGGATGAATAAATAGTACTAATAGAAAATGATTGCCCTTTAAATTTTTTTGTTATATTTTCTTCTAGTTTGGATGAATTAAATAGTACTAATAGATTTTTTAAAACTAAACTTTTTGTTGGAAAAGCTAGATTTATGTAATTTATTTACTGAACCATTAAGTATTTGTCTGAATGAAAATGGGATTAATAAGATCATTTACGAAAATGACAAATCTGCCCTTTGCTTGAGATCTAAAAAATGTTCTTTCTTGGGTTCTACAAAAGTTGGTTCCTTTAAACAGTCTACTTCTGCTGATTTTGACTGCAAGGCTGAAAAATAATTTTGTCAAAATTAAAAACAAACAGATATTTATTATTTTCTATAATTGATGTATTTAAAAGAAAATCATTGATGTGTTTAATATACCTGATTTTTGGGTTGAATATCTTGTACTAGATAGATCTTCTTCCTCAACAGGCAACTAAATCTGATTCTTTCATTAATTAATTGTTACTATTTGAAAATTGTATTTATAATTTTTTTTACAAATAACTTTGACATTATATGTTAGACACATTTTGGTATGTGTTATATAAGTTATAATTTCTATATATAATCATTTTAATATATATATATATATATACACACTAAAATCTTAATTTATCACCCCTCTAATCACAACCAAATGAATTCTTAATTATTTCTATTAAAAATGGATCATTTTTATAAATAGAAATACATATAATTCAACACATTAAAACTATATATTTCTATCTTATGTTTACGTGTAATTTTCATTTTGGTTTCCAGTTTTTTAGGTTTTTAGTTGTTGCAAATGAGCACAATCATTACATACATTGTGGCAGATGTCCCAATGGACCATAATATTAAAACATTATAAAAAAAATATATAGAACGTTGAGAAAAAAAAAAGCTCATCAGCAAAATGTGACCCACACTACATATGTTAGTCTGTAACAATAATTTTGGCATGCAATTTCTCCTATCAAACGTAATCATATACGTACTTGTCCTATATATATATATATATATATATATATATATATTCACATTACTTTTAGGAAATATTATATTCACACATTATTTTCACTTGCAAGTTTATTAAATCGTTATTCAATGGTTTTTACATAACGATACCTAATAACAGAAAAATGAATATTCGTCTCATAAAAAAAAACGTCAATAATCAGCTCGAGATATATAAAGGTTATATCATTTTTAAATGTTATCAAATTGATTAAAAAAATACCGTTTCTCACATATACTTTGTTTATCATTTGTAATATATATGATAAATGTTTTTTTTTTACAATATGATAAATTTTCTTACATAAAAGTAAGATTGGGGAGGTGTGATTTTTATAAAGGTAGTAAAAAGAGTATAGTCACGAAGAAGAAATCCATAGGTCGTGTTGTTCACGTGGATTAGCTTTTAATCTTTCTTTTAATTATGAGTATTAAATTGGCTAAGTAAGAAACTAAACAAAAGCTTTCCCATTAGGTAAGGGTTACATTACATAAAATTTAATGTCCTTTTAATTTGTATTTGTTTTAATTCTAATTGGAATATTTTGATTATATTAAATAGAAAAAATATCGTGTTCTAACAACCAAATCAGTACTACAATTTTTATGAACATATGTCAATATTTTATATAGTCTCCAATTATAGATGTCTCCTAGACAAGAATATTACTTTTTATTATTTAGATATCTAACAGTTGAAAGATGGAATGATAATTTTTTGGAAAAATCACATATTAATAAAACGAATTTGTAAAAAAATCTAAATAAATATATGATTACATATAATCTACCTCCTTTTTTTCCATATTTATTTATAAAAAAGCCGAAACATGTTCCATTCTTCTATTGAAAATAATAATACAGAGTAGCATATAAGATTACAATGATTCTTATGAACAATAACATAAAAATGTGATAAAAAAAATATCATTTTATAACATCGGGGGCTCGTAGAGATGGAATACGAAATTTTATAAGGATGGATTTAATTTAATTTACATAATAATTTAGTGAACAAGTGACCCCATATCTTGGACTATATGAAATGATATAAATGCTATCTGAATCTGAAAGTCTCTTGCACGCAGATCTCATTCCCACCAACACGCATCAATGCCAGCATCTTCAAGACCTCTAAAAAGGATCATAAATGGGTCACCAAGATCTCAAAAAAAAAATATAAAAAGAAAAAGAAAAAGAAAAAAGGAAAAGAAAGACATGAAAAAAAAAGATGGGGATGTCATATGTAGGAACAAGATTGTGTCTGCGTCTTTTGGGTGAGCACAAGAAGCCAACACTTGCAACTCAATCATTCTGTAAAGTCATTAGAAAGAGAAATTATGTGGTCTCTCTGTATATAATATAGTTTATAACCATATCATCATATATATATATGTCACTTTTTTTTGTTTCCTGTCACCATATATTAGCACCCATTTGAAGTGTAATGTATATACGAAAATAATTTTTTCCCGTATATTAGTTCATAGAAATATATTATAGATATATTTTTGTTTCTAGTTTATTAGTGTAATTTAAACTAAATAACCTATATACATGGATAAAAAGTTTAAATTCCCCTAATAAACTACAAACGAAAATATATCTATAACATATTCCCATGAAATATCAGAGATCCGTATAGATCTCTAGTATATAGTAGAATTGGAACGTTGTTTTAGGACAAATACTTAATTAGGTAAGTATCCAACGGTAAAAAAACCAAGAATACGTATATGTATATGTGGATTTTGAATATTGGTGGTTTTGTGAAAGTTATGAATCTCACCCAACGTAACAATCTTTCAAGAATCTTAATAAAGACCGATATATGCGTGGAATATTGAATTTAAATATTTGTAACGAGTGTCCCCAAGACTGCTATGGGTGTATGGTCCATGCGATTATTATTGGAGAGGTGTCGTGGACAGAGGGACACATTGTCGGTGGTAGGACCCAACACTTGGGCATTGGTCTTAGTCTTGTGGATGTGATCATGAGCCGGGTTGGACCGGTTAAGGTTTCAAACCAATACCACATTAAACCGTTTGGTTTTCCTAAACCAGACCCTGATAACATCAGTGGGGAGTTGAAAATTGAAATGGCAACTCCCCATTGTATGCGAAATGAAATTGGACCATGAAAAAGGCCCAAAAAAATAACTGGAGGAAAATAAAGTGACCATACAAGAATCTCTGACATAGGAATATATAATGATTTTATATAATTGGGTGCTTTTTGAAGCCCAAAACCACGCATACTTGTATGGGCATATGTAGAAATGGAAACGATTTATCCGAATCCGATATTAATTTATATCCAAGATTTGGTAATTATTGCTTGTTTAACTATTTTATTATTTTATATATATATATATATATAGCATTTGGTTTCTCGTACCCGGAAAGGGGTTGACCGTTGACTTTATAAGAGTGTAATGTGATTGTTAGTGTGCGTAGGTATACGCTTTTAATCCTTTTAGGATGATTCATATTTCCGTTATTCTATATTATTTATACATAGTTCCGTCTTGGATGAAACGTTTTTTTGTATGATGTCGATTGTTTACATATTTCTCTTGTGTGAATCATGGTGGACCCAAGATGATATTAATAGACATGGTGTAACAATTTTCTCTAACCATTTAAAAATAATAATATACGCAAAACATAACACATAAAACTCGTGGTCATCGCAAAAACAATTACACGCCAATTCCCAAATATTAATTAGAAGTGAAACGACGGATCTATATATATATATTCGATACTCACGTCAATAATGTATATATAAAGTCTCCCGTGGTACAACCAACATCTACATGCAAACACAATAACGCATATATTGTACCTTTTGTTTTCACGGAGCCTCGTAATGTACCGGCTGTGGCGGTGGACACAGCACCGGCGGCGGCGGCGGAGGACTGGGAGGGGAGCAACCGAAGGAACCACAATCAATAGGATAAGCATAGAAACTCTTGCATTCACCGTACGACCGTTGCATTGGTCGGTGAGGGATACAATTTTTCCGGTCATCAAAGTTCCGGAGGTTCAGACAAACCTGCGGTTCGCCGGAGAAAAAGTTATCCGAATACGTAAAGTTCTCGAGCTTCGGCAATATACAAATGCTCTTCGGAATCTCGCCAGAGAATCTGTTGTGGGCAACGTTCAATTGCTCCAAGTTCTTCATTTCTCCCATCGTCTCCGGCAATGGACCAACCAAGTTGTTAAAACTCACGTCGAAAACCGTTAACCGGTTAAGCGAACCGATCTCCCGGTTAAGACAACCGGTTAGTCGGTTGTTCGAGAGGATCACTTGGTGCAATGTATTCCCCATTTTGTAAAAGCTCGGAGGTATGCATCCATAGAGATCGTTGTTGGCCAAGACAAGAACTGAAACCGGAGAGTTAACGATGTTTTCCGGTAAACTAAACCGGAACTTGTTGTCGTTAATGAATAAAGCATCGAGCTTTAAGTCGAAAACTCCCTTAGGAACGTCTCCGTAAAACTCGTTGTACCTTATGTCGAGAAACTTCAAAGAGGGTAACGAGAAAACTATGTCCGGAAAGCCGCCGGAGAATTTATTGTTACTAACGTCGAGCTCGTTGAGAAACCGGAGATACTTTAGGGTTTTCGGCAATTCCCCATGGAAACGGTTTGAGTTGAGATGAAACAAGGCGAGATCGTTCAAGAGACCGAGTTCTAGGGGAAGAGAGCCGACGATATTGGCTCGGTTTAGATCGATTCCGGCCACGGTTAAGGTGAAAGGATCGTCCGGGGCGGCGGCACAGAATACACCGGTATAGTTACAAACGTGTGGACCGCACCAATTCTCCGGCTGACCGGGCTCAGTTTATTTTTTTTTTCGAACTTTTCTCCAGCGGTATAAGCCTTCAAGAGTCTAGGGTTTGCGATAGGCGGAAACCAAGAACCGTGACCGGAACACGGGTTAGTGGGAAGACGAGGACCGAAGTGGAAAGTTTGGTGGGCCGGCCGGGCGAGAAAGATGACGAGACAAGCCACTACGACCGCCGCCGCCGAGAAGTGGCGTCGGATGAAGGATCCGACGTTGTCGGAACGTAATGTTGTCATGAATGGAAGGGTTTCTTTGAGTTAAAACGTGTCTGGGACGAGAGTGTACGTTGTTGTCAGAATATAAGTACATGGGTACAACCACTACCGTTGACAAAAATCTCATGATGGGTTGTATTGGAATTAAAGGGTAAATAAAAAGATTTAGTAAATCTTGGTTTTTGTTTATTTTAATTATTATTATTATTATTATATTAGTTAAAAATTTATCATATTTAAGGTGGTGGTAACATACATTAATGGGTGACAGTAAAGCAATTTTTGAGATTTTTCAATTTTGACTTTCTTTGGGTTGGTCGAGAAGGTTATCCCAAGGAATGTACATAAACACATAGGCCGTCTAACAACTAGACTTAACACCTTCCTCGATCTTTCATTTTCTCGTAATAATATGAAACCTCGATTTGTAAACATTTTCTGGTCAATATTTTGTTGACCGTATGCCGTTTTACTAATTTTTAAATAACCATAAACATTATAATTAAAACTTTAAAGTAATGTTTGTGATTCATTACCGATACTATCATCTCAAATTTTAGATATATTTCGAAAAATATGTCGACGCAAATCTCTAGAGAAGATAAATTCACATATTTATTTACACCAGAAACTTTTTTTTTTATTGCGGTGGATCATTGCATTACAAAATTATATTTATTTGACGAAATATAGGGTAAGTGATGATTAATAAAAAAGATTTGTTTCGAAGGGGGCAAATTAGGAAAAGAAATCGGATGGACGATTCCACCAGAAACACGGTTTCACGAACCTTTTCCGATCTTTCTTATTTTATAAATAGATTAAATATGTAATCACAAAATCAAATGTTCAAATCGGTGGACCGGAAAAATAAAAACTTACCCCTAGGGATTTTATTACAATTAGAACGGTCATGAAACAAAGTTGAAACGGTCAATGCGGTCTGCGAACGAAATCAACCAAATTATTTAATTGCGCCATTTTTACGTACGCATGATAAGTAATCATTATTAGATAACTTATATGTTTTGATATTCATATCCTGAAAAATACTGTGAGCTCGGCGGCTAACTATATATATACATATGAATTAAGGTATGTAAATGCTCCTTTCGATTTATGGATTATTCGCCAACTTGAGATTTTTTTTTCTATTTATTGTATGTTTGATTCAAAGAAAATATATGTACTCCTATAGATATTGACACTACAAAAAAATCCTCGAATTCCAACGGATTTTCCAACGGATTTGTCCGTTGGAAAATTTCCAACGGATTTCCAACGGATTTTCAACGGTTTTCAACGGCGTTTCAACGACGATTTCCGTTAAAATTCCGTTGAAAATTTCCAACGGGTATATTTCCAACGGTATTTCCAACGGATATCCGTTGGAAATTTTCAACGGATTAACGTTAGAAAAATCGGTTGTAAATTTTTAACGGAGTTCCAACGGATGTTTGTTAGAAAACAATTCCAACGGATGCCGGTTGGAAATTTTTTTGGAAATTTTTTAAAAAAATTCCAACGGAATTCCAACGGATGCCGGTTGGAATTTTTTTTGGAAATTTTTTTAAAAAAAATTCCAACCGAATTCCAACGGATGCCGGTTGGAAATTTTTTTGAAAAATTTTTAAAAAAAATTCCAACGGAATTCCAACGGATATCGGTTGGAAATTTGGATTTTAATTGAAAAATCAATTGAAATATATATATATATAT
>NW_010970490.1:4737184-4749377 GCF_000463585.1 Tarenaya hassleriana | reverse complement strand
AAAAATTCGTTGCAATTCCGTTGAAAATTCCAACGGTTTTCCAACGGACACCGATTTCTAAAGACGAAATTCCAACGATAAATCCGTTGGAAATCCGTTGGAAACGTTAATTTCCAACGGAAATTTGGCCATTTCCAACGGATTTACCTGTTGGAAATGACCATTTTTTTTGTATTGTGAATTTATTTAATTTAATCGCAATTATAGATAAAACTCTAAGGCTAATCAAACATTAATTGCAATTTAGGCCACTTGCATGTGAAGAAATCGATTTCGGGAGAGAAAGTCCAATAACCATTATAAAATTCGTATGGTAGGTATTAAACTTTTTCTTTACACACATTAATATATATAGTATAAAATTTATAATTTATATATTTTTTAAGAACCGTGAGCGGAAAATTTAAACATGAAATTGCATGGGAACATATTTTTATGAAAAAACAATTACCATGATTTTTCAACTTTTATTTTTTTTTCATAATAAATTATGTGATTCGAGTCTTAGTTACGAATTTAAAGGACCTTTGTAAAACATTCCATCAAGAAACTATCTAAACCTCGTCAATGGGTAAATGATGATTAAATTTATATGTTTTATAACAATGTATTATATCCTATAATGACCCTACCTAGTTTGACCATTATGTCAATTGAACGTTTTGTTTTGGCCTTTTGAAATTAGATGATCGGCTTTGTCACGCAATTATTAGAGAATATAAAAAATATATATTATTTTTTCTATGACGTATAAAAAATTATTCTAAAATTTATATTTGATTTTTTTCTCTATTTAATAATTAATATTTAATTTTATTTTTATAAATATCATAATCCTAATTTTTGAAGGACAAAAACCTCACAATAATATTCTACACAAATCTATATTTGTTTTGGTCTGTCTACTCAGATGAAGAATATTCTCGATTAATATTTCAAAATATTATCATAGATTTGATTTGATTTATATATTTTAGATACTTATAAGATATTATAAGATTATGATTGTATGTAATGGTTTATTTTGAATAATGATAAATCGATACGAACCAAACATATGCTTGAATTTCTATCGAACCAATAAAAAAAGGAAAAGCTTAGAATCGTAGGATTAAAAAAAAATGAATATTAAACAAAAGAAAAATAAATATAAAGCAGAAGAAGAATGCTTCAAGAACAAAATTCAATATCCTGACAGGGAAGTTATTTGTTCAAATCTTCAACTTGAAATTATTTGTCCGATGCTATTTTTATAAACCCCAAAGTCTTATGTTTCATGCTAATGTCTGATCCGTAGCGAATCTTTAAGCCACTCTTGATTCTAAATCATTCACTACTTGTTTCCATGAACCTGCAGGGGAAGAAAACAACAACCAGGACATTAGCTTATAGAATCTCCACAAGGATTCCACGTTTCTTGGACAACAAGTAACTATCTAAACTCCACTCACATCGCTTCCAACCATAGATCTGCAGTAGTTTATGTTTGTCATAACCGTACTGCTCGATCCACATTCGCTGTCCTTAAGGGAGACGTTAGATCTGTCGAGTTTAATTCCCATCCATGGATAGTACTGAAGCTGATGATGATGATCTTTGGCCATCACAGTCGAACCCACATGAGACGACGATCTCTGCATCCTTACCGCTCTCGGGATGCCATTTCTTGGACCTTCCATGGAAACCCTTCTCCGTCCACTCGGCTGACGTTCGTATAGTTCAGGTGGCCTTTGTTTGGGAGCGCTCTGAGACCTCGCCTTTGCCCGAGAAGACTCGGTATTCGCCATATAGTTTGGGAACAGAGGGTAATCATACGAAGACAAGGAATCTCTCTTGTAATAATCTCCTTTGAATCTGAAGCACTGAGGACTGCTCTGAGCTGTGGTGAAGTTGTAATCCTCGAAATAACCGCTATAGGCCCGGGGACTCATCTCGGTTATGGCTGAAGGAGCTGGAGAGTATTGCTTAGATTGAATGTCGTCGTCTATCTCGACAGTCTTGATGTTTTCCTCAAGAACTCTGTCTTTCTCCTGCAGAGACAGAGAGAGAATCAATCAAGAAACGGAGGATTAAAGCCAAGAACTCTACAAATCTGCGCATGGTTTTCGAGGGCGAGCTTTTGGTACGTACGTGGTAATGGTAACTGTTCTTGATTCGGGTTTCTTGAGATGAATTCCCGTGAGTTGATGATCTCGGAATGGAGGGTTTTGGGTCTTCGATCATACGGATCCTTTGTTCAAGAGCCTTAGCCTGTAATGTGATCAAAGCCTGCATGCAACGGAGCGTAGCCGTGGCTTGTTTCCTCACCAGATGCCCTCTCGCAAGAGCCTGCAACTTCACTATTCCTTTTAACGCTCTTAACGCCTTCCTCGCCTGCATCCAAAATACAAAAAATAGTCTTAACCCTCTGAATATATCAGAATTCATCGAAATGGTTGGAACTTAGCCGGATTTTTTACCAAGTAGGAGCGGAAATACGCCTGAATTTTCATGGCCGCGATCTCTTCCACCACCACCGTGGCTGCAGCCATGGTGAGAGAGTGTTTCTTCTGCTCGTCCTCACTCTCCACCACCGTAACCACCGTCTGTGGTGGCGGTCAATCTCTTCGTCCCCTTCTCTTTCACTCTGTGATCTTTTTTTCCGATCAAGAAACTGCGAAGCCATTTGCTTGTCTTCCCCATTCTTTCCTTATCCAAGAATAAAAAAACTCCCTTCTAGAGCAAGCAAAGCCCCATTAACAGAGAAGATCAGGACTGTTACATTACAGTGAGGAAGAAGAGGAAGAAGGAGACAGGTGTTTGAAGAGATTGTCGGTTAATGAGAAGTAGCTTTCAGAGGTACAGAGAGTACCATTCTTGTTTTAAGACAATGTCCTGCAACTCTTTAACTGTCTCTTTTTGGACAGCCTAACACCATATGTTCCACCACGATCTTCCTTGACTACCATCTCCACTTAATATTATTTATTTATTTATTTTTTTTAAATATCCAGTCATATTTGTGGATAATCATAAATTGTTGAATATAGATATGTGAGTTGTGGAGGGCAGTTTGGTAAATTTGGGTGGACCGTTTGGCTTATATGTGAGATGGGGAAATATCAGAGAGCCATGTGAAAACGGGTCAAGAACATGCAGAATACGTGAAAAATACTTTATCATGATCTTACCATATTGTTTTCTTATCATGGATGCTTGTGGATTATAGTAGAACATGGAATATTTTAGAGTATATATGCAACATATATATATACATATACAATATAACAAGTTATTAGAATAAACAAGTAAGCATGATTGGATGGTCATATAGAAACAAGTAAGCATGATTGGATGGTCATATAGAAACTTATGAGAAAATGATGGTTATAGACTTATAGTGTGTGCGTGGAACAGAATATTAAATGACAAAAAAAAAAGGCCATATGGGTCGCCGGTCGGGGGGTTCCCTGTATTATAGGTTTTGACCATAACCATATATAGCAGTCATTTTCCCATTTTACACAATATATATATATATATATATATATTGGTTTTCTATATATATATATATATCACATATGTCTTCTGCATGTAGTTATGCGTTTGATCACATACTATAATTTTCATAAATTAATAACTAAAAATAATTCATGTTTTTATATCTGACCCGACCCACGTGTCCACCCTCCAAAGTGTAGGGCATGCCCCGATACTAAAACCCTAAAACAAGTCATCTTTTTGTTTTGTTTTTGTTTTTGTTAAAATTTGTATAAAACAAGTCATCTTATTATAACTTTTCGTTCAAATTCTAATAAATATAATTCACATGCACTAGACCAAAGTTTATAATGCTATGGGTCCAATTAATTGCAGACTTCTGAAGACAATGATGTGGGGTGCCTTCATGAATCGTTATACCGTTTAGGGTTTGAACAAGTTGGTGTGGCAGACAGTTACTTAATTGCATCTAATGCCCGATATCAATACTGCATCACGGTATAATTCAGTCGGTCCAATTACATAACGAAAGTTATTGCAATTGTGGAATCCTCCATCCAAACCAACCTTATATATATACATATATATTAGTCTCCAAAATACATGAGATTCACATATATCTTTTTTCTTACAAAATGAAATGAATCAAATGATAAATCGAAAATACAAAGTAAAATGAAACTTTAAAATTCAAAAATATATAAAATTAATAAATAGTCAATGGGACAAAAAAAATCTGTTTATTAGCCAAAGCCCTTTTCAGAGTAGTAAACGTCATTCCTTATTTACAGTTATTGGATCTGAACAAAACATAAATATGATTAAGAGTGTCTTCAAAATGCTAAATAAATTTAAAAAAAAAAAGATCAAATTGGAGTGTACCGTACAAATAAATAATTATGAAACGGCAGCCTCTCTGTGACTGTCATATTGCTGATTAGTGATTACTGATTAGTGCATTGATTAATTTCGATTCCCTCTAATTATGGAGATTTTGTCATCATGTACAATATAAGCTCGTAGTATTATTTTTCCCCCAAATAAATAGGTATATTATATACACACACTCATATGTATATACACACGTATATATGTAAGTGTCGGTGTTTGTGTATAGCTGGCAGTCACATGGAGTGTTATACTATCTTGACCAGGTCCATCATGTTTGATGCATGGAAGCATCCCCTTCGATGTGTGTTGGAGACTTTTCTATTATTATTATTATTTTTTTATGTTGATGAATTTAAAGTGTAACATTCCTATTTTCCTTGCATGAAAATAATTTAATTGTTTAATTTCTATTTTTTTTCCTATTGTTTTGCTTGAGAAAAAAAAATATGAAATTTAAAAGGTGTCACATTTACCAGCTGAGAATTCAAATTTACCCCCATTAAATGAGTTATTAAGAGGTTTTAAATGATTGTATTTATAGTTTATCTTCAATAGTAATAATAATATTAATATAATAATAATAATAAGAAGAAGAAGAATTCGTATGTTGCAAATTTTGAATGTTTTAAACAAAATCTTAAAAAAAAACTGAAAAAATTCGTACCGAACCAAAAGTCAATATAAAAATCGAATACGATATAAATTTTTTAAACAAACAAAGTCTAAAGTCGAAAATAAACGTGGAATAGATGGGCCGAGGTGCAAAGGTATATAAATGTGGGCCTATATTTTATATTTTAGAAATGGGGTTGCAGTTTTATTAGCGGGCCTGCCATAGAAATAGAAATGAGTAGCACAATATTTGGGCCAACCACAAAAACACCGTAACTAAATAAAAACAAAAATAAATACAAAGGTTGTTAAAATTAATCGTTAGCACCCAAAAAAAAATAAATCAGAATCGTTATGTTTGTTACCGTCACGTACCAAAATTTATGAAACAGAAAAAATTTGGAGCTGTTATCACATTGTAACAGGATCTGAATTACTGTATATATATACATACATATATATATATATGTATGTTCATGGTCGGTCACAGTTGAACTACTCTTGTTTGACCATTCTTTTGAACAGAAACTCTTACATGACATGAGGCATCAATATTATAAAATCTGAATAGTTTGACTGATATATATATATACACACACACGAGGTCGGCAGTCCGCATTTTTCTTTTTGATAACCAGAGGTTCACTTGGAACTTCGGCCCAACCTATATCCCCTAGACTCGGGAGCAGCCTTTAGAGGCCCGGCAACAGGGGTCCAAAGAGCAACACCCTCTCAAACCGAAAAAACACCCCTCCCTCCCCAATCCGCTGCTCGGCGGTCCGCATTTTATATAACGAAATTCAGCATTTCATAAAAAAAAAAAATTATTCAAGCTTAAGTGCCATACATTCGTTTATAAATATAAATTCATTCGGAAACATTTTGTTACCATTTTCTCCCGTTAATCCAGTAGCTAACTTGAATCCCTAAAATATAGAAACTAGAGTTTAAACTATGTAAATATCATATAAATAAGTAATTAAATTGTCGATTCTCTGATGGAGATATACATGGCAAAAAAAAAAAGAGAGGAAATTTTATACAAGGACTCTTTTCAATATAACGATATAAAATGTGATATCGATATTCAGAGACCCAGTAAAATAAAAATAAAAATTTACTGCAGCTGATTCGTAGGAATATTCAAATGAATAACGATATCGTAGACTTTTGAAAGACTTTTAGGTAACGTCATTTATTATCATTAATTATCAAATTTAGAATTTTTGATCCTACCTCCTCATTATCCAATCAGGACATAATTTTTCTCTCAATTATTTTTTTTTTGTTTTTTTTTATGAAAAGAGTAGTTTTAGGATTTTACACAAATTTTAAAATATATAAAGACATGTAACATATTAATTTAATAAATATTTTCATCATTAAAATTTACATTCTTTGATAAAGATTAGATCTTTATAATTTCTCGTTTTTTATGACAAAAAAACCGTAATATAAAGGGATATTTCATTTTTAAACACAATAAATATGATTTTCAACTAACAACAACCCCTCCAAAATCCCAAACCAGAAGTCCATCTCCATCCATCACTGTACTATTTACTCCACCATGTTTACATCTCAACTCCTACCAACAAAAAAAAACCGAAAAAGAAAAAAAAAACAGCCCAATATAAATCACCGAAAAAGAAGAGAACCCATCTTGTTTCCATTTGATTTCTCGGAAACAAAAACCCGTCGAACACTAAAAACTCCCTCTCTCTCTTTCTTGGAATCTTGGATTTGGTAGTGGCAGGTGGATACAGAGGAGATGGATGATATGGCGTCTGTAAGAACATTACTCTGGATTCTGGCAGTATTGCTTCTCATGTACCAGAAGACAGCCGCATCTGACTTCTTGTCCCCCCTTCTCTCTCCTATCTTCGGTTTGTCTTCCTCTTTTCGTTATGCTCTTCAATTGGTTGGGTCATTAGTTTTTGTTTCTTTTTTATATTTTAGTCGAGTGGGTATGCTAGAAATCTGATGTTCTCCAATGGGTTCCTCTCAAAATTTGATTTTTGATCTTACGGTTCAGTCATACCTCTGGTCTCAAATGACGTAGCGCTCGCACGAGGATCTATTTAGTAAAAAAAGTATGGTTTTTATTCATTGGATGATGGAGAAAATTCAATTTTATCTGATGGGTTGTGTATATAAAACTCTGGTTCTCTTCAGAAATTCTGCTTTCTATGAAATTGGATTTTGAAGGGGGGAGGAAGGGGAAAAACAGTAATCTTCGTTGAACGGTCGTGTTCAAATTTTGAATTTGACGCTCCTTCTTAATATCCCGTGACTCGTTTTTTGAATTTGAATTTGAATTTTTTTTTTGGGGTTGTGAATGAAGATGATGTGTGTAAACAAGTGGAATGCGGGAAAGGGGAATGCAAGCCATCTTCGAACAGCACTTTTATGTTCGAATGTGAATGTGAATCTGGTTGGAAGCAGATCGATCATCACCTCAAGTTTCTCCCATGCATCATCCCCAACTGTAATCTCTCTCTCTCTCTCTCTCTCTCTCTCTCTCTGTAATCTCTCTCTTTCTCTCTCTCTCCCTCTGTGCCACTGACATCGATCTTTCAGGTACTATGGATTTCGCCTGTGGTGAAGCACCTTCTCCTGCAGAAGAGCTGAAACCGACCAAACCCAAGAACGGTTCATTCATCGACCGTAAGAAATCATTTAACTTAAATCTATATCACCCCCTAACAAATCTGTATTATATATATATATATATGTATATATCATCTAACATTGTTATGGATCATGTTATATATAAAACTACTACTAGCATGCCATTGGACCGACTGTGGAGGCGGCTCATGCAACACGACTTCTCCATTCACGTACACCTGTGAATGCCAACAAGGCTACAGCAATCTCCTCAACGTTTCTGCATTTCCTTGCTTCAGACAATGTAAAGAACTCTTGCCATACATATAACAACTGATATTTCTATTTATATATTTCGAAAAATATTACATTTTTTTTTTGGAACGGTGATGTTTTTGAATAGGTGCATTTGGAATGGACTGTGTGAATCTTGGGATTCCTCTATTCAACAATTCTGCTTCTCCTCCTCCTGCCTTGGCTGATAGCAGCAAAAGTCAAGGTCAGACCCATTAACCCAAGTTTAAATATGAAATTTTTTGAAAATAAAATATCATATATTAAGATTCAACTTAGATTTGAACCCATCTGAAAACATTTATTTTTTTTTTCCTGCAGCAACGAGATTGGATCGAAGTAGAACTCCGTTCTTGTGGATGATGATAATATGTCTCTATGTTGGCTCATTGATGTTACTGTAGAGCTTTTTTTTTTTTTTTTTTTTACAATATCAGTTGATTATTGCATCGTACCTTGTTATGTCATGTCCTTGTTACAAATATATAATCTTCCAGGAGCGGCTTCTGATATATATTTCAAGTGATGAATTATGGGCCAATTTGAAAATAAAAAATGTTACGGCTCAATTTAAAACTAAGGGCCCAAAATTTAATTCGGACGAGACGGAACATTTAAATTCGGAGGCCCAAAACTAAAGGCCCATCAAAGTTACGGCCTAATAACAATGATTTTCCCCTTTTATCATTTATATTCATTTAGAAAGAAAAAAAAAAACCCAAAATCTTTGTGAAGATGTCTATTTCGTCCGTTATATATGTATATATTCTAACTTTTCATGGGAATTCGAATTCGAGAATTATGAATACCCGAATTTTAGAAATAAAAATATTTAAATATCTACTTATACACAATCGAACCCCAGTCTATTTCTATTTCAGATTGCTATTTTCATGAAGCTTTTTTCATGTATTAATATGTAAGTTTTTTTTTATATGATTCATATTTTCTGATAATTTATCCATATTTTAAAAAAAAAGAAATTAATTTCACGTAAGCCAAAGAAAGTGGCATTGGAAGTTGAAGCTGGAAACATCGTCGGATGTTACACCGAAATTTAGCTGAGTAAAATTTACACTGATTTGTGCAAATTCCTACAAACGTTTCATCATTGTCGTCTTGTCTTCTTTTGTTATGAACTGACTATTTTGTATAGCTCTCTCTCATTATTATTTAATGATTATATTCATTTGAACGCTAAAGGATTAAGAAAGATTGCAATATATACATATATATATATATATATAATTGAAAATATTTATTACCAAAAAAACAAATTTAAATACAATATAGCATACAAAAAAATGTTTTTTAATTTTTTACAGAAAATTATGTCTAATTTACGATATTTTATAACGAAAAAATCAGATATATTTAGAAAATAATAAATAATACTAAAAATACTAATGATCTTTCTTGACGACGTGAATTGTCTTAGTCGTAATCTTTATATTCTATAATGTATGAAAAATAATCCTATAGAGAGGAATTTTAATATAAATAATATTTACACAATTAGCATAACATATCTTAGAAGCTCTCCTGTTTATTTTTAATTTGTAATGAATGTGAGTTAATCTATTATAAAATAAAGATATATTAGATGGTGGTATACTTTAATCTTGTATTATGATTTTTTAATCAAAGATTCCAATCATATTTTTCATTGATTGTTTTCAAGAATAAGCCGATCGTGTGGGGGAATAATATAATCTTGGATAAGAGTGGGAATTCGTTTTTGTCCAAACACTAGGGACTTCTTGTCGCCCACTCACATTTGGTACCTATATGCGAATTTATTTACACATTCCAATCATATTATTTTAATATTGACCGAATCTTTTTAAATTAAAAACTGTATAAATTATACCATACCATATCGACAAATACAAACTTTGGGATAAGATCCATATAGTTGGAAACTTATAAAAATAAATCATAAAATTTGAGATTACAAAAAAATTGCGTCCAACTGTTTTGGATATAAAAATTTAAAATTTAATCTAGTATCCATGGATTTGGGAATCTTTATTAAAAAATATTTTTTTTAATTTTAATAAAAATGATTGTTGTTTAATAATTTTTAGGAAATATAAACACATTTAAATAAGGTTGAAATAATTTCGCATTTTCTAGTAAATGCAAATTTATTTATATGATTATACAATTTACACATAATTTGAATTTTCAAATTAAAATTCAAATCAAAATGTTGAAAAACCATATTAGAGATTGTAGGGGTTCAACCTTTTTGTGTGGCCGATGAAGAAGGAATCTTTGATACACTACACGGCTTTTCATTCGTCAACAGTGTATGTAGATGTCATTATTGCCGTATAATGAAACTGACTTGATTCCTTTATTTTTCGAAAAATAAAAAAATATAAGAAAATACTAATTGCAAATAAATCTGTCTAGTCTACATTCCTTAAATCAATATATATATATATATATATATAATACAAAATAATAATCAATAAAATTAATCATAATACTTTTTTTAAATCCGAAAATTCACGGTATCTAAGATAAAAATATATTTTGTATATTATCTTACCCCCCCTTTTTCGTCTAATTTTTGTTAAAACGCTCTTTTTTTTTTAAATACTATTTTTAGTTATTTGAAAAGTGCATATGAATATTATTTATTTATCGTCGGTGTTTGTGTTTGGAGAATGTCTCGGATATTTTGTTTTTACTTTGTGAAAATTATGATTATTTTATTATTTATGTAGTTTTCTGTAACTATGTTTATGAGAATATTGAAAATTTATCTACTGAAAGCAAGCTAAGAAATACATAAATAAATCATGTATTAAATGCATGCATGACTATCATTTAAAAAGCATCACGAATTTATAAAAAGGAGACCATTTCCTTTTTAGAAAATACATCTGGATTCAGCACAAGGCACCAATAAAAGAACATATACATATATACACATGTATATACATATACATATATATACATATACATATACATATACCAACCAAAATACACGTTGCATGAATAATATAGGTACGAGTGGGGTAGATGTACATGTAATTAATTGAAGTTTCCAAGTGTAGGACTGTGTCTGAACCTACCCAAACACTGTTCTCTGATGTTATCTAAAAATAAGTGATATATATATATATATATGTATGTATATATATATATATATATAAAGAGCAAGGTTATGATATGATAGATTTGACTATCCACTTCTTATTGTCTTTCTGAAAATATTCAAAGCTCTATATTATTTTTGGATTTCTTTTTTTAATTATAACCTAATATTTATTATTATTATTATCAAATTCCATAATATTATTGCATACTTATACTTATTTCCACTTGGTTTTTCCTTTATATATAAAATAATATATTTTTTGGACCGTTCTTATGCTGTGTAAGTATGTAATGTAGACGAAATTTCACCGATGGAAATTTATTTCCTTGTTAAAAATAATACAAACTTAAAGAATGAAAAAAATGGAGAGAGAGAAAATAATTTACCTGAAAAAGTACGAGCAGCCCAACCAAACCCATCACGTCAATCTCGTCTCTCTGAACCTCTTCAACCTTTTTTTTTAATTACTCTTCAGTAATTGGATTTTTACAGTTTCTTATTAGAAAAATTTTACTGTTTTATCTTTAACAACAAAAAACATTTAAATAATATATCTATTTGTTTGTGGGACTAATTATAATGTTTTTACAAATTTTTTAACATAAAATAACAATTTATGTAGCTCAAAAATCATACAAACACGTAATACACGTGGAAAAATTAATTATTTGAAGATTACCTGGTTTGATTTATACTTTAAATTTCTAGCTAAAAACAGAGTTATGCAAAAGAGTAATAAAATTTGACGCATCATATATATATATATATGTATAGATATTATATTATAGATTAAACTGTATGTTTTACTATCTTTAAATTATATATATCACATTTGGTAATAAAAAATGGTATGCCATTAGAAATATTAATAATAATGATGATGAAATAATGCCATTTGAATTTCTGGTGGACCGATTGACTTGGGACATAGAGTGTTGGGGTCCACCCATCCTTTACCAATCTTGCCCGTTTTCTTCTCATCTTGTTCCCCCAATTCAATTAACTTAATTTCTGAAACCCCAGTCATGATTAATTACGCTTTATAAAAATTAATTACATTTGATGGACAAACCGCTCAATTTATAAATTAATAATAAAAAATGAAGAATCTTATATTATTCAGAGTTTATTACTGTATTTATACGAAAAAATTGTTAGAACGGGAAAAAAATATGCATATATATATATATATAT
>NW_010970490.1:4688586-4728904 GCF_000463585.1 Tarenaya hassleriana | reverse complement strand
ATATGTGTGTGTGTGAATGGGTTTTAAAATTTTATTACCTAACAACTAGTTTGTTTTTATTGAGTTGTATATTATTTTTATTAATTTCATATAATATAGGTTAAATAATAAAAATCAGAATCATAACATTGTTCATGGTTTTGCTGTCTTTGGTCCATAGATATATTGTCTTTCAAATTTCCCAAAAAAAAAAAGGATATTTACGACTACCATTAATTTAGTGGAGAATTAATGAGTTTATTTATAGTTCCATTAATTAATTTATTTTTATTAAAATTTAAAAATGTTAGATGTTGAAATAATTATCACGTATGAAATAACAAAGTAGAAAGTAGGAAGCACCACGACGTCGGTGGTTTTGTTCTTCCATTGGCCTAATAATAAGCTTTGTTCTTTCATTGTTTTCTATTATTTTTTTGCTGCATAAATATTGCATTAACCGCATAGTTAATTGGTTTTTATCCTATAGTTTGTATAAATACACATCCAACTTTTAGAATGCTATGCTTTATAGATATTCAATTCACGTAATTAATGGAATAATTATGAAAGAGGGAACTAATGATTCTGCAAGTAAATCGCTATCGAGGAGGTCCAAAACACACATGCGTCCATATCGAGACAAGACAAATAAAAACAGTGTTTCTTGATGGAGTTGTCCGAAAATAAGGGGCAATGACCCAATTTATGTCAAACCTTTTTTTTTCTTCACTAAACTGTTCATTATTTATAATAATAATAATAATAATTATTATTATTATTATAGAAGAGCTTAAATAAATAGACATACGGTTACAAAAAAAAAAGAAGGAAATAAATTATCGCAATTAGTTAACCGCAAAACTGTACTCTCGTTGAGTAGCTAATAATGTAAGCTCAACCCCCATATAAATGCTCTATTAGATTACGGAAAAAAATATTAATACTTGTAAATATATTGCAGCTACAAACTCATTAATTAAAATTAGAAATTAGTTGATCTATCATTTAATTCCCAGCTATTTTTTTTAATCGTATGAATAAAAAATTAAAATTCTGATTTTCACTATTTGTAATTTAAAGATAGGTTACGAGATAAAGTTGGAAAAAAATACAATAATAATGATGTATAATATTTGTTATAATTACTAAAATTAAGGGGTTAAATGTGAGGGGGAGAGAGAGAAAAGGACAGTGGATGACGTCACCTAACAAAACTTACATTCCCAACGTCGTCGTTTTCTTCACATGAACCCCCAAATCAGTTTCCTCTACTTTTTATACAAAACACAGAGATTTCACTACATTCAAAGAGAGTTTTGAATTACAAAAATGTAATCAAGAAAACATAAATAATATAAAATAAAAAAGTTTTGCCTTTTTTTTTTCTAGGTTCTTTAATAATTTTTTTTTTTTTTCAGGGCATGAAGAGCCTGTTACCGCACTTGCACCGCCAGGCTTCAGGGTAGTACTCCAATGGCGTACTCAAACCGGGTTGAATCGGTACGTGAACCGGTTTACACGGTTCACACCTCCCACACTTCGATCTACATGTCGGCGGCGACGAACCCGGTCCGGTGAACCGTTTCTGACCCAGAATAACCCGACCCGGATAACCCTCTTCTCTCCCATGTTCAAGCCCGAGTCCTGTTTCAAGATCCCGAGTTAACTATCGAGTTGACTCACCACCCAATACCCAAGAACAAGAACAGGAAAAGATTTAGGTACGTATGCACAAATGGCATGCCTAGATCGCGAAATGCCGGGAAAAGTTGGGTTCTATCTTGTTGTGAAACAAAGGTTTTTCCTTTTGCAAATATGGCATATCTCGATTAGAGTGTTTTTCCGTGGGCATTTAATTTCAAACAGTAGGACGCATAATAATTGAGGGTGAATATCACTAATTTCGATGAAATGCGAGAATGATAAAAAAATAATTTTGTGTGTTGGGTTCGTACCGAGACGGGGGAGAGAGACGGCGGCGGAGGAGGAGAAGAAAGAGAGGAAGAGCAGAGCCAATGCGGCGAGAGCGGCTGAGACGAGGCGGCGGACCCCGGCGCCCATTAGCAAGATCAGCCGGCGATGATGCGCACGTTAGCGAAGACAAGTGTCCGGTGTAGTTTCTTTTCTTCCTTTTTTTTTTTTTCTGTTGATAGGTTTTACTTTGTGTGTGTGTTTGGGTTTTGGGCTTAATGTTTTGTAAAGGCGTCTAAGTCAAAGAAACATGTAGAGAGAGAGAGAGAGATTGCTTGGAGAAGGTGGGGTTCAACAGTAGAAAAGACTTTCTCAATTCATGTTTATATCTTTTATTTTTTGAAAAATTATATATCCTTGAAATTCGATTTTTTTTTAAAAAAAAAAGGAAATAGTTTTGTGGTCATGCATTTATTTTTAACATTTTAAGATCAATCACTCCTTGAGGTTATTATAGTAAGGTTTTCATAAAATGAACGGAGTTTAAAATGTTCAACCACCTACCTATATAACTCGAGGTATTTAGCACCATGGTCCCAAGGTATGTATGTTTTTAAATAAATATAACCTATTAATCGATTATTAACACTGCCACGCAATGGTTATCATTTGATTTTTTGTTGGTTGATTCCGGTAAAAGGGTTATTGTCATATATTTATAGTATATAGTTTTGAAGAAAACAATGTAATCGTGGCATTGCAGATGCCATCAATCACATTGAATATTTTTAAAACCATTGAAATATGACATACATTGACAAGTTCTAATCCAAGTCTTAATGACAATGTACATACGCATCTTTTTTAGATTAGTCCTATTAAAATCACACGTAGAAACGCGATGGAAAACGACTGTCTCACCCCGACTTCGAACCTCAAATTCGGGGAGATATGTATATTCTAAATCATATGGTTGACCATCAACTCCGAAATTAGTCTAAATTTGATCCAAAATACTCGGTTACCAAAAATAAATCTAAATTATGTTGATAGTGGTTATAGAAAAAAAAATGTAAAGATACAATAATAAATATATGAATCCAATTTGGTCAGTTCAGTCAGTGAAAATGTGACACAAATCTGCCCCGAATTCTGAGTGTTAAATGGGGGAGAGAAACGTAATTCCAATTACATATTTTGCTTCCGATTCCGGATTAGTATGGACTTTGATCCAATACATCCCGTTACCCAAAGAAAAAACAACTAAAGACAAAGGAGCAATGTTAGAAAACAATGAATAAACACAGACAGTGACGAAATGATTAAAGGGTTTGATCGATTGAGTAAAAATCCGACGTCGTTTTTTTGTGGAAAATAGAGAGAAAGAAGGAAGCGAACGTGTGCGAAGTCTTTATTAATGGAGAAGACGAAAGGAACAGTGTGGTCAAAGAGTCTACGCCCTCTGCCCATTTAATAGCATCCCCCTCTGTCTTCTTCCTTCTCTACATGCCTTGTAACGTTTCGTATTTGGTTATACGTGAGGGCGATGACCAAACTCTCTCTATTAAATCCGACGTGGGACCCACCTCTCGCCCCCCAAAAATAATATCCTTAGATTCAAAATTTAATCCAATACTTTCTTGCTTGTTTGATGGATGTTAATTAGTATATGGATTGGTTGCTCATAAAAAGACAGTTTCAAGTTATTGTTAGCTTTATATCCAATAAGAAGACAATATATCATTTCATATGATAACAATTTTTTTAAAAAAAAATTGTTTTTTTTAAGTAATCGGGTATCCTTAACCGATACTCAAAACTAATTATGGGGTAAGAGTAAGGTAGATAATTAGAATTACGTTTCTCTTCCTAACTTGAGGGTTGCATCTCTATTTCAATGGTTGACGAACTTTCCAAATTGGGTATTTTTTTTTTTGAAGTTGTTCTTACAAAAGATGTGTATATTTTCAATTAAAGTATGAAACATTAGGGAAGCCTATATATACTGACTACTGTGAATAAAATTTCAAATGGTAAACGAAGACAGCAATAAATGTGAGTGGGGCTAAAGACAAACAGGATGGGTACATGTTAATCTGACTGGTCACACAGTTCCTCAAATCTTTTTTATGTGTATTTTTTGAGGTTCACTCATACAATTTATACAAATGATTCCATCTTCCATATATATATATATATATATATATATATATATCTAAAAACTTTAAAATCACAAAACAAACAAAAATGAAATTGAATGCATAAGCGTAATACACACACAAACGAGCACCTTGGATATGATATGACCACCAACACAAATATTGTGCAATTGAACAATTATTATTATTAGGGCATAAGACGATGGGGCAAAGGCCCAATAAAAGACATCGACCCAATAGAAAGCCCATATAGGGGACGAAGCTTAGCCTACGGTGTCTGAACAGTGTCCCTACAAAGGGAACACCATACCCAACTATATATATATATATATATATATGTTGGTTTGTTCTCTTTGCATCTTAAAGCATGTAAATATATTAATCTAATTTATATTTTTTCACTTAGAAAAAAACCTTTATATACGAAAATATTTTTTTTTGAAAAAAATGGCAATGATGTAATTAGAGGAGACGATTACGTGCAAATAGTAAATATAAAGAGCCGTCATTAGGATTTAGGCCATATTAAATACGGACAGGGATCTTACGTGGCAGTCTAGGGTGCATCACCCCAAGCCCCAAGGACTCCTTTCTTCTTCCCCCCCTCCCTCCCCCTCTCTCTTTTCCGATTTCGCCCTCCAAACCCTCCAATTATTACGGAAACGCCACTGCTCGGCGGCGGAGAGCTCCGGTGAGGCCCTTCGACTGGAATCCGCGGAGGAGATGGACGCCGGAGTATCCCTGGCGAAGTCTATACTGGAAAAGCCCCTCAAGCTTCTCACCGAGGAGGACATTTCTCAGCTCACTCGCGAGGACTGTCGCAAATTCCTCAAAGAGAAAGGTTTTTCATGTACTTTTTCCCGTTTTGCCCTTCTTCTCCCTTCGTATTTCCCCCCGGACTGCCACTCCCGGAGTGGGAGTCTCCTGAGATTGAGCTGTCTGTGTGTGTCCTTGTTGAGCTTGTTTGTGTTTTTTTCTTCGGTAATGGCGGCTGACACGTGCCGAAACAGGAATGCGCAGACCTTCGTGGAACAAATCGCAGGCGATCCAGCAGGTTCTCTCCCTCAAGGCTCTGTTTGAGCCCGGCGACGATTCAGGGGCCGGATTTCTTCGGAAGATCCTCGTTTCTCAGCCGGAAAATCTCCGTCGCGTGAGTTTTTTTCTTCTGATTTCGAGTAGTTAGATGTACCCACAAGTATATGTATGTACTTGGACTTGGTTTCCGTTTTCCTGGCAGAATCGCAGAAAAAGATTTGAAATTTGTGTTAGAGAAGGAGAGATTAAAGCTGTTTTGGCGCTGTGTTGCTTTGTTTACCTTGTGCATAGGTTACGTCATCTTCGACAGAGCCAACCAAGGATTCGGGATCTGGCGGTCGGATTCGTTTACCGGAAGATGATGACAACTTCCCATACCACGGGAAGGATTCTCCGAGGTCAGAGTTTTCCGGCGGCTCTGGCCAGTATGTAGGAGAGAAGGATAGCTACAGGACAATATCTTCCAGGTTTTCTTTTTGTCCGTTTGCTTGAATTTCATGTGATTCTTCTCCTCTCGGGTGCATCGGTGTTTAGAAGGAAATGACTCATTGTGACAGTTGAGGTTGATCCCTCCTGTCCTGTCAGGTCTTTGTTTATGTGGAAATGTGTATTCTCTGGTTGGTGTCTTGGCATATTGAAAGGAACATTCTTTCCATGAGTTCAGAGTTGATTATAGGATATAGAGGGACCATTAGGCTAAACAACTTCAGATATATCGTGTCCCGATGAGACAAATACCAGAGAGAATGTCAAATGCGGTTCCTCTGAAACCAAAAACAAGTTAAACAGTTAGAATGTCCTTACGAACAATGGAAATTTTAACAATGTTGGCTTCATTGCCTCCTTCCCTCAGCCGTGTATCTGACCTGTGATTCTCTCGTGGCTTATGAAGTTAGACGGTAGTCAGTGAATCAGATATCTTACCATAATATACGGTGTTGCTATCCGGTGCATGTTATATCAGTGAATAACTTCCCCGAGAGGCTTTCTAATTCGAGTTTTTTTTTTTAAAGATTCCTTATCTGTATGATTCGAGTTTTAAGACGACGTATTCATAATGTTGCTCTTGCTGCAGAAGTTCAAGTGAAACAAACTCCATGGTTGGGCAAATGACGATCTTCTATTGTGGGAAGGTTGTTGTGTATGATGGAATACTGCCCGAAAAGGTAGTAAACGATATAATTCCAGTCATGGCTTTAAAAGAATTGAATACCCGATATGGCACGTTTTGATCATGCATCAAGAATACGGGTTTGCAGGCACGATCGGTCATGCACTTTGCAGCGAGTCCAATTGATATGCCCGGAAAAGATTTGTTTGGTGGGAACCCGACCCTTTGTTCCTATCCATCCCATCCACAGCCGGCTACTGAAAATTGCGGCCTTTTCGCTCCTAGCATCATGATTTCCAAGCCCGTGATTACAGGTAAGTTTTTGTTTAGATATCTAAACTCTTTGTTTGGGGTTAATAGACAATGTAGAAACTGCAAATAATCCGTGTCTGCATATGTGAACCATTCTGTAAAAGTGTATGGTTTAGGAATCTTGTTGCGCTGTAGACTTTAATCTTGTTTGACATCCGATGTTCTTTCCATTGGAACCGGACATTGTCCAATGATTGCTAACTGAGGGTTTAACCTCATATTTCAGACAAGATGGTGGAACTTCCTCAGCATTGCCCTGAGAAGGCTTCTCCTGATTCTGCCGGTATAAACAGTGCTTAATATTTTGCCAAGACATACAGAACAAACATTTTCTTTTTCAATTTACCGTGCTTAAAACAGCACAACCAGTTGAACAAACCTGGATTCGAAAACTGGTTTTGCTCATTATTCATGCTCGGAAAACTGGAAATTCAATCAGAGCATATCCATCGGTCTGATAATTTCTTGTTCTTTCATAAGATGTAGAGGGTCAGATGAGCAGAAAGGTATCGCTGCAGAGATATCGCGAAAAGCGGAAGGACAGGTGCTCTTCAGTAACTATAAACAGCAACATTACCATGTCGTGCATAATATTATATTACCTGCTTGTTCGAGGTTAATGTAACACTCCATAACTTGATATAGATGTATATAATGTGTTCGTGTGAGCAGAAGATTCTCAAAGGGCAGAAAGGCTCAGGGAGTTGGGTCATCCAGCTTGGAGATGTATTTGAGCCATCAAGCTCGGTACGGACGATCGGACATTGCCAACACAGCTTCTCCCGAAAATCGGACAAAAGACTCCAATCCCTCGGTTGATCTAAACAGCGAAGGTATGAACGAAAACATGAACACCCTTTTACTGACTGATCGGTTTTCCATTCACTCCACTGGTTGTCGGTTTTTTCACAGAATTTTGACAGTGTGAGATTGCGAAAAACGCATCTGGGGGGTTGGTTACTCGTAGCATGTTCCAGTCCTGTGACAAAGTTGACATCTTTAACCGAGGAGAAGAAAGGAAACACGACCAGACAGGGAATGAACCCATCTATTCCTGGTCTGAAACACGTGCGGGAAGTTGACATCTCGAGTCTTGATTCGTCTCTTCTTTTAGGGTGAACCCTTCTGCTCTGATCGGCTATAATTTTTGGGTGATTAGTATTAGCTCTAGTTGCCATCCATTTTGTTTTCTGATTCTTCTCCTCTCTTTAGATTTTCTCTGGCTGCCGGTTGTAATATGTAAATGTTGTCTTGACCCTTTTTTTTTATTAATCTCAGTAGCTATGTTGCATTGCATGCAAAGTTTTTTTTTTTTATTGGTTGTAATATATAAATACCTAAACTTTTATATAATTCCTATAAAATTTCTATATAAATACTTGAATTATAAAACTTCTATATAAATATATAAATTTTAATTTTTTTAAAAAATAAATATAAATTTTAGATATTTTTTAAATAAAAATAGATGATGATTTTAAGTTTATTTAGGAGTTTTTTAGAATTCTAGATATTTATAAAAGATTTTAGAAAAGTTTAGATGTTTATATAAAAGTTTTATATTTCAAATATTTATCTGATATTTTTTATAAAAGTTTAGGTATTTTTATTTGATTTTTTTTATTGGTCGTAATATAATTATTAAATCAGCCACTAATTAGAGTTAAAACAGAAACATGAAATTTAATTTGATTTGAGACACCTCTTTTCTGCGGTCAATGAAAAAGGGTAGTTTGGTCTTTTAACATCAATATATGTATATATATCAGTATTACTGGTTTTCTCCATCTGCGAAAGAAATCATAGATCGCGTGGTCTCGAAGGAGAGAGGAGATAAGGAAGAAGACAATCGAAGACGCCGCAGATAATCATGGGTGTTCCGATGGAGAAGGTATTCTTTTTCTTCTTTCCTCTGTTTGGTTCCTCGGAAAATTTTCGTCTCGATTCATCAGAATTTTTCCTGGGGGAGTTCATTTCGACGATTGTTCGTGGATGTTTGCGCTCGTGTTTTGTTGGCCTTTTTTTTCATATGGTTGTTGATTACATGAGGTTACAAACTCTAAGAATTATGTTTTCCCCGCCTCTGATCGATGATCGGCGATGGGTTAGTGGGCATCTCCATGGAATGTAAATGGTGAAATTGATATCGATTTAGGCTCTGGAAATCGAATTCGCTTAATCGGCTATACTTCTTTTTCGATCTGAGTTAGGTTTAGGAGTTGTCGACTTCTGCAAGTTTTATCTTTTAGGGTTTATTGCAAAATCAGGTAACTTTTGTGTTGTTGATTTCTTTCTGCGGGTCAAGTCTTAATACAATCATCATCAGAGTTTGAGCTCTTCTTGCAAGTAGTTTGCTCCCTTTACGTTCAGTAGCGATTTGTCCCGCTTCCAAAGGTGTGATGATGGCTTGGAAACATTTCCATTTTGGCTGTTGAAGTTGTATAACTCGGTAGATTGGGTCAATGGAATCAGATCAAATCCGATCATCGGCTGTAAATGACGGCCATTTCCTTGTTATAGAAAAGCCCTGACCTATAGTTCATCATAATTTGGCCTTTTTGTTCAGTTGATTTTCATCACCATAGTTTTGTTTTGCCAGCGAAATGACGTTTTTTTCTGCCTGTTAGGATCCGAGAGAAGAAATCATCCAGGCTTGGTACATGGATGATAGCAATGAGGACCAGAGGCTTCCCCATCATAAGGAACCTAAGGAATTCGTATCTCTGGACAAACTTGCCGGTGGGTATCTTTAATGCTCTTTTTTTTTTTTGCAATATGGGTCTTTCTTTTTCTTACATGTAACTTGCTTTGGGATTCCAGAGCTTGGAGTAGTTAGCTGGAGGTTGGATGCTGATAACTATGAAACGGATGAGGAACTGAAAAAGATCCGTGAAGCTCGCGGTTACTCCTACATGGTTTGTGGCCTTTATCTTTGATGATTTTTATTATCTCTGCTTATCTTACACTGGATCTGATCAGGAGTCATTTGGTTTCTACCCGGTCATCTTTAATGTTTACACTGTCTTTCTGGGGTTTTCATGCGATTTCCTTCGATTTTCCTTTCTGCCTCACTTTTTGAGATTTGGGTATTTAAGATTGACGATGGAAGGATCTGTTTTCAGGACTTTTGCGAGGTTTGCCCTGAAAAGCTTCCAAATTACGAGGAGAAAATTAAGAACTTTTTCGAAGAACATTTGCATACTGATGAAGAGATCCGCTACTGCGTTGCAGGAAGTGGTAGGCACATTTTACTTGCCTGTGTTTATTGTCTGAACCTATGAAGAGAGCATCATACTTATCACATTTTTTCCATGGCAAAGGTTATTTTGATGTCAGGGACCGGAATGATGCATGGATCCGAATTTGGGTAAAGAAGGGGGCGATGATAGTCTTGCCTGCTGGAATATACCATCGCTTCACATTGGATTCAGACAACTATATCAAGGTACCAAAAAATATACATTTATGTGAACAAAATCACCAGCTAACAGTTCTTCTTTCTCGCATCTATAATGTCCTCGGGATTTGTAGAATTTCACACCAACTAGTACCGGTAAATTTAGTAAGGGGGTATATAGGACTTGTCCATTGCATTCTAGAGGATAGTGCAAGAGAATCTGAAAACCTTTGTTTGTCTTTTTCCTTTCGGGAATTGTCTGATACGTTAAGAAAAATAGATCCTTTATCGTCGTTTTGTTGTTCAAACAGGCAATGCGTCTGTTCGTGGGTGACCCGGTTTGGACACCATTCAATCGCCCTCATGACCATCTTCCTGCAAGGTACAACACAATTGTCTCTATATCCCTCTCTCACACTCTGTGTATGTCGAAATAGTTCAGCTAACGAACCAGGAAACTCGGGGTTTCGTACAGGAAAGAGTACGTCGACAGTTTCCTGAAGGAGGCTGGGGGTAACGCCATCGATGCCTCGGCTTAGAGGGCTTTGTCGGATTTATCGGTTTGTATAAGTAAAAAACATATGCAATAAAGAGAGGAGGAAGCGTTATCTCCTTGCATGCAAAATGGTCATGCATTGTACGAAGAATGGACTTCTTCTGCATGTTGTGTAGTTTTCACTTCGTGTGTCTTTACTTTAGGGTCTTTGATCCTTTGACCATTCGACTTCCGTTCTTGATAAAGCTAGTTTACGAAAGTAGGGTATATATTTGGTTAATACTTAATAGCCATATAATCAAATCAATCAATTTAAATATAATAATATATAATTGTATTTGAATTGAATGTGATATAAAATCTGAATGGAATATCATTTTTAAAATGAAAAGATCGAATTCAAACCGAATAAGAAACAACAACAAAAAATAATAAATTTTTGAATTGGTTACTTTTTATAAAATAGCGAATCAAATATAAATGTAAATTTAATCGAACTGAATCATAAAAAAATAATTTGAAATGGTTATATGCAATACCGAAATTAAAACTGAAATAACCATTCCAAGTGAAAGTCTGTGACCACACTTTGCCAAATCTATTTACAAAGACAAGTGTTCCTTGTCTGCTTTTCTATGCGTTCCTTCCAAGCGATGAGGAGAAAATATTTATGTAAGATAATAATATTTTATTAATCAAAATATCTAAACCAAATAATAATAAAAAAATAAAATATCTTACATCTTTTCCCAAACTAATAACCTGATCTCTGGTGTGTTAGTCAACGTGTTTCGCGTGATTCCTTTCATTCCACGACATAGATATGACATAGACATAGACATAAAGGCAAGAGGTGGCACGTGTCCCTTTTTCTAGGGTTACACTTACGCCTCGAATCTTTCATTTATTAATTTAATTCATTTTATAGAAAATTAAGACAAATTTTGTTTTAAAAAGAGAGGCTTAAGCTGCTGCAGATGGATTGGATGGGGCACGTAAGCTTCTTCACAACCCACGTGTCAATTTCTTATAAATTTTAATTATATATGCTAATTGGACCAGACTGAATCCAAATATTATTAGGTAATGAGAAACATATATATATATATATAATTGAAAATCCATCGTAAATTTGAGCATTCGTCTGCATAAACAGAAGAAAAATATTATTAGACGACTGTATAGTGGTTTAAGCTTTGAGGCCTCGTTAATTTTGAAATGCTATTTTCTGAACATATATAATTCGGAAAAATGCTTCGTTGGCATATATAGTATTAAATAATGTGATTTTCATAAATGTTCGAACCGAGATTAAAGAATTGTTAAGAACTTTAATTATTTGCTGTGCAGGTTCGCTCCCTTAATATTTTCAATATATATATATATAAAATGCAATATTGGTAAGATTTTATTATGCATTTTATAAGTTTTTTTTTCTCTTGGTACGTTATGTTATAATGGTCCTTGGCCCTCCTCTTTTCGCCCTATAAGAACAACGAAAAGACTTATATATCCATAAATAAATACGGAGACCAAGACGGTGCACAATACATGCATTCATATAATTTGGACACCAATCATATGGATACACAACACATTTATATATCCATATATAATTAGAAGCCTAAATATTTATTAGAAAATATTTTTTTATATAAGAATGACGTATTAGGAAAGAAAGAAAATATCTTTGCTTTGCTTTTTGATCCCATTCGATCATGATGCCAACACAAAAAATGGAATATAAAATTTAAAAATCTAGAAAAAACAATGTTCAAAAGAGGAAAATCCATCATCATAAATAACTATTATAAAACCCCTTTCGCTTTCTCTCTCTCTCTCCCGTATCTCCCGTCTTCTCCATTCTTCCTCCCCTCACACCATCGCTTGCACCATCTCTCTCCAGATTTTTCAAAGGTCCAACCTTTCAGTGTTATTTTCTTCTTCTATAGGGTTCAAATACCTCACATTTCTGCGTCAGATTCGTCCGATTTCATTTCGTATCGACCCGTGTTGATATAGTATTCAACACTTGGCCAGATTCATTGGAAACCCACAAAAAGATCGGGACTTTTCTTCGTTTCCGCTCTTGAAAACCATGGATCCATCATATCGAGCCATAAAAGAGGAGTTTCCAGGAATCAATAACTCATCATCATCATCATCATCATCATCATCACCATATTCGTCTTCCACTTTCATCTACTCAACCATGGCCGCCAATTCGAGCTCTCCTCAACCAATGGAGGGTCTTCGCGAATCTGGGCCACCGCCTTTTCTGACAAAGACATACGATATAGTTGAAGATTCAAGAACTAATCACATCGTGTCTTGGAGCAAACACAGCAACAGCTTCGTTGTCTGGGACCCACAGGCCTTTGCAATGAGTCTCCTCCCCAGACACTTCAAGCACAGTAACTTCTCCAGCTTCGTCAGACAGCTCAATACCTATGTATTTATTTTCTCCCTCCCTCTCTCTACTTTCCGCTTTCTTCGCCATCTTCCTTCGGTTTTTGTTTTTTCTTAAATTTTCCCCTTAATTCTATAAGTTACAGAAACACCCAACCTGGTTTTGTAATTACCTACCCAAGGATTTGCATTGTTTGTTTACGGCGATTACAGCATACTTTTATATATGTGTGTATATATATATATATATATTGTAAGAAGAGCATAGAGATCCATGGACAATCGATGAGATGGGGATGGAAACATTAATTTCATGCTTTCTCGGGTTAAAGCTTTATGGTGAAGCAAAATTTGATGTGAGTTATTGAGATTTGGTTTTTTGTTTACTTTACCTAACTATTATTGGGGGTTAATTTGTTGGGTTAATTTGGAGTGGTTTGGTGCAATTAAGACGCTTGATCTAATATTGTGTGAGCTTGAAAGATGTATGTGTACACACTCATGTATATATATAGAGAGAGATGTTTGTTGTTGTCAACTATTTGCATTGGTCCGGATTGTTTCCGAAACTTCTGGAGATTATATATCTTATAGGCAACTTGTTGATTTTTTCTAGATGTTTCTTCCATCAGGACAAGAATCTTCCAAATTGCTTTCCTCTAGCGAATTCTCTAGAACATTGGTATATGGATCTTCTGCCTATATAATATATACACGCACACACGAAAGAACTGAGATCTAGACAAATGTAGTTGCATAAGATATAGACACTATACATATTCATGTCTGTCAATTGATGTTTATCATATATAGACTTATGAATCTTTGTTTGTAGATATGTTTCTTTATGAGCTCAAGACGTCTATACATATAGATGCATGCATACATATAGGAGCCCAGATATAACTACATATTTGTAATGCTTGAAATGCACAAGACGTAGATGCTCGCATTTACATTTTAGAGCTGATTTGAGGTCTTAACTTTAGCTATACTGATGAGAAGGTTAACTTTGATGAAATGTTGTGGTTTGAGATACGTTTAGGGTTTCAGAAAGGTCAATCCTGATCGGTGGGAGTTTGCAAATGAGGGGTTTCTAAGGGGGCAAAAGCATCTCCTCAAGTCCATTAGGAGAAGAAAGTGTAACAATCAACAGCAGACACCACAACAACAATCTCTAGATTCTTGCGTTGAAGTTGGAAGGTTCGGTCTTGATGGAGAGATAGATCGGCTAAGGCGTGACAAACAAGCGCTCATGATGGAGCTCGTGAGGCTGAGACAACAGCAACAGAACACCAAATCTTATCTGACGTTAATGGAGGAGAAACTCAAGAAGACGGAGACGAAACAGCAACAGATGATGAGTTTCCTTGCACGGGCGATGCAGAATCCCGAATTCGTGCAACAACTTGTCCATCAAAAGGACAAGAGGAAGGAGCTAGAAGAGGCGATCAACAAGAAGAGAAGAAGGCCGATCGACCGAGGGACGAGCAATGTCATCGATGTGGTGGGTGATGGTGATAATGATCATGGCCATGCTGATGCATACCTTGATGACATCAAACAAGAAACATACCAAGACATGTCTGAATTCGGCGTGTTAGAATTGGACAGACTTGCTATGGACATCCAAGGACATGGAGACAACACAAAGGAAGAGTGCTGTGTGAATGTGGAAGAAGAAGAAGAAGAAGATGAAGGGTTTTGGGAGGATTTGTTAAATGAATATCATATTAATATTCAAGAAGATTTGGGGATTTTGGGAGGTGAAGAGGAGAATGTTGATGATTTGGTAGAGCAATTAGGCTGCTTGGGTTCAATTCCTCGCTAATTATGGGAAGAAGAATTGTTTGATGAGGAGATGATTAATTTAATAGTTTGGTTTAATTTGCTCTTAATTTGCTTATTTTGTTCAATGTCCCTAATTAATGGGCATTAATCTTGGACTCATTAAGGTTATTCTCTTGTTGTTTGCAGATTTAAAAAACGTTTTCATTGGAAAACATTTTTTTTTTAAATTTTGATTCTTTTCCCTTTTCTCAATGAATAACATCTATTTCGAATATGTAAAAAGGTAGATAAAAATCTAATTACTTGGAAAGAAAACATAACATTAAGTATTTTTAAAGAGGAAAATCCATGAAAATAAAAGCATATGCATATAATCAAATAATGTAGCATATATAGTGCAATTTAATTAAAAAAATCTAACTGTTGAGAATTACAATTAGATTATTTATTTGGAATTACTCTATCCCTATTAATGATTGATTAATTAATTTAATAATCAAAATCATATGGTTTGCTAAAAACCAACGAATTCCTCCTTTTTCTGGGTTTGCATTCTAATTAATTTCTAATTCAGGTATATTTTCCATGAACTTAAAACCCTTTGATTACTGCCAGCTCCTTGGTCAATCACAACATTAATATACATATGATCAATTATCACGAGATTTTGTAATAAATTTAGTATTAGATTTATATAAAGATGTTACAATAGTCCTTTTTAAATTAAATATACTCATGTAAGAATTGAGTCATGTAGAAACGTAATCTTTGATTTCTTTATTTTATAATTTGAGCCTATTTATATTATAATTTTACTGTCTTTTCTTTTTTATATATATCTTTTTGGCATCTCATGCCTCATGGCATGGCACCTTCTAGCGGTCCATATATTTTAGTATTTCTTTTATGTGTAGCTATTATTGTTGTTATCTTTATGACAGTGGAATTACAACATTCCTGAATGTTCATTTGATTGTCGAATTTCGTTGGTTGAAATTTTAGCTTTTGGCGTTATTTGTGACAAAAGTCTGTCACAATATTTTCAGATAAAGTAAAAGAAATACAGAAAATGTCTTTCGTACCCTTAACTAGGTCAAACTTAAGGAGATTCTCGTTTGATTTTCTTTTAAACGGCTATGTGAAACAAGATGTTAAATGTAAAAAATGATCCACATACTCACATAGTAAATCATTACAATTATATCGAACTCGAAAATTTTCTTTTCTGATTAAGCCAATAATTCAATTTAAAAAAAAAATTGAACTACAGAACCAAGATCTATGAGAAGGCCACACTTTGTATGGAGATATCTTCTGCTTATTACTATGGTAATTATCACGTCCAAGTTGACAAAGATTCGAGCCAAAGATTACAACTAAGCCATTAAAGCTCATTTGAAGAAGAGAAGAGATCTCTTTGAAGAAACCCTAAGAAGAAAAATACGAACAAATGAGAGAGAGAGAGAGAGGAAATGGGCCGGGGATGTGAGTGACTTAAAACTGATGCAGTTCCTGTGACATTGCACGTGTTTCTTCATTACTCAGTACACTTTCACCCCTCTGTCCCCATCTCCATGCTTTGATTAGATCTCCAATGACATGGTGTGGGCCCCCTCTTTTCTTTTTTTCTTTTTTTTTTATCTCTACCCTTGTGTTGGCTATGAAGATGAAATTAAGATCAATACCATAATATTTATTACCAAACCTAAGCTCGTATATTACTGAAACGCACTATGCTCTAATTTTAATTACTTTTCCACGAGGGTAGTTTCATTGGATGATGCCTTACTTTTTTTTTTTTTTTTTTTTTTTAATCTCTACCCTTGTGTTGGCTATGAAGATGAAATTAAGATCAATACCATAATATTTATTTCCAAACCTAAGCTCGTATATTACTGAAACGCACTATGCTCTAATTTTAATTACTTTTCCACGAGGGCAGTTTCATTGGATGATGCCTTATTCGGTTTTTTATTGATTTTACTGGATTTTTTTCATTGCCAATTCCATATTTAGAGGATTAATAGCACTTATAGATCTATATGACTTTGTATAATATTATATGCATATATATATATGGATAGATATCGCTCTGTGAGGGTGTCCATTGGATCCAGTGTGAAGCAATGAAACCCAGTCACAAAGTTGCAGGCCCAAAATCTACGTATCCCTTTACGTCGCATGCATGTCGTTTTCCGACATAAGAATGAAACTACACGTTGTTTTACTAAAGCATTGATTGCTCTTTTTTGCCCATCTGAGCTCATCACCAATGATTTTGGATACAATTACAGTTTTTCCTCAAACATATATAATTGTATATATATATATATAATTTCTATAACAATCACCAAACGCTATATTTCTTTTCCGCAAGTTTCTTTACCACATTACACCCACAAGACTTTGCTCCTTGATACAAACCCTAGGGTCAAAACCGTAAATTCACCCATCGCGTTCACACGAGGGTGCCGCCCTTAACGTACTCGGTGAACGCTAACGCGATAAGCCCGAGCATGGCTAAGCGCCCGTTCCAGAGTTCCGCGTCTGAGGTCATTAACCCGCCGGATTTCGACTCGGCCGAAACGCCCTTGAAGAGCGGCACGAGCGAGGCCACGGTCAGTAACGCCGACGTGCCGACGAACCAACCTACTCCACCGTCCGACAACTGAGCTAGAACGTTCTCTCCCTTCGACAGCTCGACCGCTAACGCAGCCACGAACCCCACCATCGCTAAGCGCCCGTTTATTCTCTCAGGTGCCGGACCGCTGAAAGCTAGAACGTCCGAGAATTTGGTACTCACCTTTTGTATGTCAAGAAACATGGATTAGTGATTCACGCCCGTACAAGAAGAGAAAAGCTTATTGTTTCACCGGATAAGAGAAAGATCAAACCTTTGGCTTCGGAGGAGGAGAGGGCTTCGATTTGATCTCCGGTGGAGTCGCCCCCGCCGGCGAGGACGACGGTGCAGAATCCTCCCTTGTGGGCTCGCCCTGATATAACCAAACAACCATACGGTCAGGAACCATGGGTATGATTTGTAACCACTATACAGAATTGCATTATGGATGGTTTATACAATTGTAGAATTGTGAGATATAACCGTTGGGTCAAGAAAATCGTGGGTTACCTCAGCCATGCACCTGACCACCATCGACGCATTTCTCTTGAAACCCGGTACGGTCCCGGCGAGGCAGAACCGGTTAGACTTCATCCCTTGAGTGACTGAACCGGTGGCCGGACCGGTGAACACTGATTGCATACCGAACGACGCCGTTGCCATTGCTGATTAGTACAGTACTACACAAGAAGCACGAAGAATGCAGATAGAAACTTTCTTCTACGTTAACTATGCTCTGAACCTACGAAGGTTTGATTCAATACTTGGTGTAGAAGTTGAGGGTTTGGTGTATATATTTATAGGGTAAGAAGTGGAGAAATGAACGGTGGTGTTATTTTGTTTATTTGTTTTATTTTAATAAGCTTTTAGCTATCTTTTTCGTTAATGAATATATTGAAATATAAAATCTTGTGGTTGAAATGGCTATTCCACCACTTTGGTAAAGCCATAAGACGCCAAAGAAAATTTACAAGTTGGACATAATTATATTATAACTGTATCAAGACTTGGCTATTAACAAAAATCACAATCTTTTTTACCAAAAAAAAATCACAATCTATAAAAAACGATGAAAAGCAGATGTATACTTAGAAATTCAACATTTAATCTATTCTAAGATTATTCGTCAAACTTTCGTTATGTTGGTTTATATCTTTAATTTGATCCTTAGTAAGAAAAATCTTTTGAAAAAAGGAGAAGTAGGTGGGACAATAGAATGTGGATATTATAGGAACCACGTCGAGCTCCCAAGATCTCGGGACGTGGCTTTAATTGTCCCCACACATGCTTAAAAGTTTGATGACGTGGCGTTTTGTTCTTCACTAAATCTTTGCCAAGTGGGATCTCAGATCTTGAAAAAACATGGGGCTGATATTGTTGTTACGTGTCTCAAATAACTCGGGTTTTCTCGTAAATTTCTAGAACTTTCCTAAAGTGGTCGTCCGTGGAATAAAATTGATGCTTTCTTGTGGTACGTACGTGGGCTGTGTATCGGCCATGGGTTTTGGCGTCTCGAAAATTCGAGGCTAAAATCAAAAGAATTCGAGAAATTTTTCAATACAATCTTTGGAATTTAATTGTTCGATTATTGAAAATTAAAAAAATAATCTCTACATACATCATCAAACAAACCAACAATTTATTTTATTAGACAATAATCGCTATCAGACGATGTTTTATAGGAATTTTATGATGTATGCGTAAATTTCTGTTACAATAAAAAAAAAATTATGTTACGAAAAAAACGAGCCCAAAAGATTGCATCATATCTTATGGGTCACAATATCCTCCCTTGTGGGCTCGCCCTGATATAACCAAACAACCATACGGTCAGGAACCATGGGTATGATTTGTAACCACTATACAGAATTGCATTATGGATGGTTTATACAATTGTAGAATTGTGAGATATAACCGTTGGGTCAAGAAAATCGTGGGTTACCTCAGCCATGCACCTGACCACCATCGACGCATTTCTCTTGAAACCCGGTACGGTCCCGGCGAGGCAGAACCGGTTAGACTTCATCCCTTGAGTGACTGAACCGGTGGCCGGACCGGTGAACACTGATTGCATACCGAACGACGCCGTTGCCATTGCTGATTAGTACAGTACTACACAAGAAGCACGAAGAATGCAGATAGAAACTTTCTTCTACGTTAACTATGCTCTGAACCTACGAAGGTTTGATTCAATACTTGGTGTAGAAGTTGAGGGTTTGGTGTATATATTTATAGGGTAAGAAGTGGAGAAATGAACGGTGGTGTTATTTTGTTTATTTGTTTTATTTTAATAAGCTTTTAGCTATCTTTTTCGTTAATGAATATATTGAAATATAAAAATCTTGTGGTTGAAATGGCTATTCCACCACTTTGGTAAAGCCATAAGACGCCAAAGAAAATTTACAAGTTGGACATAATTATATTATAACTGTATCAAGACTTGGCTATTAACAAAAATCACAATCTTTTTTACCAAAAAAAAATCACAATCTATAAAAAACGATGAAAAGCAGATGTATACTTAGAAATTCAACATTTAATCTATTCTAAGATTATTCGTTAAACTTTCGTTATGTTGGTTCATATCTTTAATTTGATCTTTAGTAAAAAAAATCTTTTGAAAAAAGGAGAAGTAGGTGGGACAATAGAATGTGGATATTATAGGAACCACGTCGAGCTCCCAAGATCTCGGGACGTGGCTTTAATTGTCCCCACACATGCTTAAAAGTTTGATGACGTGGCGTTTTGTTCTTCACTAAATCTTTGCCAAGTGGGATCTCAGATCTTGAAAAAACATGGGGCTGATATTGTTGTTACGTGTCTCAAATAACTCGGGTTTTCTCGTAAATTTCTAGAACTTTCCTAAAGTGGTCGTCCGTGGAATAAAATTGATGCTTTCTTGTGGTACGTACGTGGGCTGTGTATCGGCCATGGGTTTTGGCGTCTCGAAAATTCGAGGCTAAAATCAAAAGAATTCGAGAAATTTTTCAATACAATCTTTGGAATTTAATTGTTCGATTATTGAAAATTAAAAAAATAATCTCTACATACGTCATCAAACAAACCAACAATTTATTTTATTAAATGATCTCTCCTATTCCGACATCGCTATCAGAGGATGTTTTATAGGAATTTTATGATGTATGCATAAATTTCTGTTACAATAAAAAAAATATATGTTACGAAAAAAACGAGCCCAAAAGATTGCATCATATCTTATGGGTCACAATATATAGACTGAAAAAGCCCAATAAGGCCCATGTAAGGCCCACCAGTAGATATGAAAGAAATGAATTGTACTTTGGGGTACTAGCATTTTTTTTCTTGATTAGATTCCAAACCTCGTGCCAAACTTTGTTTTTTTTTGTTTTTTTATTTTAAGCGGCATAATGACTTTCTCCAAACAGAGGCTAAAACTTTTTACTCAGAGAAAAAAAATAGGCCCATGTAAGGCCCACCAGTAGATATGAAAGAAATGAATTGTACTTTGGGGTACTAGCATTTTTTTTCTTGATTAGATTCCAAACCTCGTGCCAAACTTTGTTTTTTTTTTTTTTTTTTTTAAGCGGCATAATGACTTTCTCCAAACAGAGGCTAAAACTTTTTACTCAGAGAAAAAAAATATATTCTAAAAGATTTACCATAATAATATATTTTTAGAATATTCTCTGTATATTTCTATTGGATAATATCATTTTAGAGACTAAAGTTTCCATTACCCGAAGTGATCATCGGAATCAACAATAATATGTTTTATGTGTTATGAATTTGGTAGATTCAATTCAATTGAGATTTCGGGAATTTGTTCTTTTGTTTTGTTTATTAATTAATTAATTAATAAGAAAAACATTTGTACAGACATTTTTATTAAACCAAAATAAACCGATCTACGAAGATCCGGTTTGATGTCTGTCTCATGTACTAAACTCGGGTTTGTGAGAGCGCGTTATAATACACTGTATTGCTTTTGGCGAATTTTCTCGAGAAACAAACGGAGAATTTCGGGCGAAGACGACGAAGATGGAGACAGGACAAGCCAGAGATCCGAAGAGTTTGTTGGTCGGTCTGTTACTGCTGAGTTTGGTCGGAAGAATTTCGTCCCTCTCCGTGACGGTGAACAACGTAGAATGCGTCTATGAGTACGTTCTCTACGAAGGCGACACTGTGTCGGGAAATTTCGTCGTCGTCGACCATGATATCTTCTGGGGTTCGGATCACCCTGGTCTTGATTTCGAGGTAAGTCAATTACTTGATCTTTCCTCGATGTTTGATCTGATAATTCCGATGGGTAAAGTTGATTTCATCTTAATTCCTGGTAAATTTTGGAACAATTTGAGTTCTTTTGTAAAAAAAAAGGATCAATTTGGTCTCTTTGTGTTTTCCAAGATTCTGACCCTTTTGGTGATCTAAGATGGGTCTTGATGAATTAGGGTTTTCTGCGAATCAGGGTAGATCTTGTGTATTATTGTTTATGATTTAGGTACTCTCTTCGTAAATGAACAACCTGTTTGGTTTTTCTGGGAATTACGGATAATCTCTGGTTTTGGACCAGAGAATTATCTGAGAAGTGACGGAGAGACTAAAGTATTTGTTTCACGTGATCAAGTGTAAATCTGTTTAGGGTTTGACATCCATGATTATGGCATTGTAGTTTGTATACAAACACATTCCAAGTTGTGGCTTGTGTATGTCTCATGCATTAGATTTGCCTGTTCTAATCGAAATGAATGGTGGTTTGTCACAATTCTTCATCGAATTCTGATGATGGGTCTGAATAAAAGCTCTGTCCCTCATGACTCTTTTGTCATGTTTAGGATTGGGGAATTTGGATCTCTCTTTTAGTCATAGCTTGACTTTACGAATCGTGTTGAGATTGCTGAATCATGTTTCATCAACTGGGCGTGGGTTTATGATCAAGTCGGCTATCGTTTTCATTAATGTAATTTTGAGTTTTTTGCTTTTTCCATACAGGTCTCATCCCCTGCAGGGAATGTCGTACACAGTTTAAAAGGAACATCTGGAGATAAGTTCGAGTTCAAGGCACCGAAAAGTGGGATGTACAAATTCTGCTTCCACAACCCCTACTCTACACCGGAAACTGTCTCCTTTTATATCCACGTCGGTCATATTCCCAATGAACACGATGTAGCCAAAGACGGTCCGTCCCAGCCTTTATGACGAGGATTTCCTTATTATAATTACATACATTTCGCTTCTATAAGACAATTCCCAATTTCCCATAGATAGTGAATGAGCTGATTGATTCCACGTTCCTCTTTTCATTTGTGTGTGTTTTCAGAACACTTGGACCCGATAAACGTTAAGATCGCAGAGCTGAGAGAGGCTTTGGAATCTGTTATTTCCGAGCAAAAATATCTGAAAGCACGTGATGCCCGACACCGTCACAGTGAGTTTTCTTTCTTTCTCCATTCGTCTTAGCATACTTTAATCCAACTTTCTTATCTCTTCGTAATCCCTGTCTTGTTTCCATGACATGTAAAAGTTGATGAAATGCGGTAAATTAATAGTTAATGGACTGCATCTACATGTTTTGTCCTTTTGGACGTGTGATCATCGTGTTTAGTAATTCAGTATTAAGCCCTTAAAATTTTCATTGATACCCTTCTGCACATTCAAATCAATTTTACAGACTTTCATCGGTTTTTTTACTGTAAACATAGTATGCAAAATAAGAGTAGCATGCATGTTTTCTCAGCTTCTCATAACCTCGGTGAAACCTCCTTCACATTCATCTTCTTGCCACATAATTCTCACCTTATTTCGCATCCCGAATCTTGTTTTCCTCCTTATTCTTCTTCCCCGCGTTTGGGATCGAAATGGTAATCGGCTTTTTGGTGGGTGCAGCCAACGAGAGCACGAGAAAGCGAGTGATATTCTACACGGTGGGAGAGTACCTTCTTCTGGCAGCAGCCAGTGCCCTTCAGGTTCTCTACATCCGAAAGCTCTTCAGCAAGTCTGTTGCATACAACCGAGTCTGAAACAAAACACCCTAACTCTGGTTTGTTCTTCTGCCCCTTTGAACCCTAGACTTAGACAAAGAAAAGCCTTTTTTTTTTTCGTTTCAGTGCAGAGACTGGATTTTGCATACACATCTCTTCTGCTTTAGTGTACTTTTTATGTTGCAGATCTTAGTAACTTAAGTAATAAACTTATTCGGATCCATGGTGGTCTGGTCTTTGCCTATGATTTGACATAGATCCATTTACGTGTGTCATGAGTTCATCTGATGGGACACCAAAACAAGAGTTTAAATTTTTTTAAAAAAATTTGTAAGAAAGGAAATCTGATGACATGCTTATGTATGCATCATGCCTCTAACAAGAAGGGGGGAAAAACAGGAAGAAGAAAAACAGTAGGTAGATGCATAAGTGAATATATGTATATGTATATATATATATATATAAAGCTGTTCTTTCGGTTTTAGTCCTTTGCATCTGCAACTCCTCCTGGGGTTATCTGGAAAATGTGCCAAACTCTGTTAAGGAAAATTCACATTGGTGAACCAAAAATGTGAAAAAAAGGAATGTCTCCTTGTCTGTGTATATGTGTGTGTGTATTGAGTTTGTGAAAGGATATTGCTTCAGCCTCGGGGAGATTTGGAGCATCAAACACTTTACACACACGTTGCTCGCCTTTGCCTTTCCTGAACATTAGCCTGATCGTGGCCGCGTGAGCGAGCACATGCCCTCCCGCTGGCTTCTTTGGATCCGATATGAACACTCCTCCTCCTGGATCGGCTATCACTGCAAACCAACTCTCTGTAAATACATGTATGTGTGTGTATATATGATTCATGAGTTACCTTGGTTGGTCATGTAGACAGCGACGTTGAATTCCTCGGCGATTTTGATGAGCCGAGAAAGCATCTGTGCTAGTTTTTGCTGCAATGCAAACTAGGCTCTGTTAGCTAGTTTGGACTTTGCTGATGAGAGTGTTAAGGGTGGGGATTTGATTGTTATATGGACCTGTCGCTCGGCGAGTTCGCCTCTTCCGGTGAAATCCACTCGGAATAGAGCAATGACTGAGTCAACGATCTGTGAACATTCGAACCCCGCCAAAAACCAACTCATCCGTTATGTTGAAATGTTGTATAAGGGGAACGAAAGAAGAGTTTGCAGGCAGGAAAGTTTCTCACTAGAAGCTTGAATGGTTCTTCAGACATTTTTGCCGCTAGCCCGAGAAGCAGGTTGTATTGATGTTCGTAGGTGTAAGCACGGGCATAAATGATCTGTCGCATGGAGATAGAGTTGTGAATATACGTATATATTGATGTTAGAGGGGTATGAGACGAGAATATGATCCTTACATTGTCAAGCACAGCTCCCGGATCCATTCCAAATCTTTCTGCTATTGGGACAATCCGATCGGGTCGGCTATAACATTCGGGGGTTAAAGCCAAAACTAGCGAATTATAGCTACAGAAAGACAATACAATGTTCTGTCCCAAGATACGCACAATAGATAACATATACAAGGATACAAAGTTCCTTCGGTGTCAATGTAAGCCACCTTGCCATTCCCACCTTTCATGTTCGTAGGAAGCTGCATAACATCAGATACAGGAATGATACTTGTTCAATGGTTATTTGCTTAACCATTAAGTCATGTCCAGGAAAGGAGGGGGCAAATGAAAGAACCTGTGTGGAGACACAGAGGGTATGCGCCAGTTGTGTTTTCCCAGACCTACAGGGAAATTCAGATTGCATAACTCTTTCAGAAGATGTGTTTGCTATTCATTCATTGGCAAGGAAAATTCCCACCTAAACTCCCCAAAAGCTTCTGTGATGGCTGAAGTTTCGATTCCACCTTCCCAGACGTTACCAAGAAATTTAATTCACAACACTTGCAGAATGCGGGCATGAAGATAGCAAACAGTAAAACTGGAATGCAGTGTTACCTCCTAGGAGATCATCAAGAGCTTGGCTCCCTGTAGTGATCCGAACCACCGAATTCCGCTACAAAAATGTCAAATGCAACTTATTAGGTTCAAAATTATAAGTGAAAGGTTAAAAGAAAGCATCAAATTATAAGTACAAGCAAGAGAATGAGGACAGCAATGCACTGCAGGTTTAAAAAATGTAAGTAAAATTATTGAGTCCAACCTTGAGCAGAGCATCACTCCCAGTCATATAACCGAAATTCTGTAGGACAAAAGTTGAGACAATTGAAGAAACGTTGGAAAATATTGACAAGAGGAAAATGATATGAATCATGCAGGCAAGACAGGAATGATCACTGAAGGCTAACCACTATCTTCTCAGCTGCTTCACAGATTTTGTCAACTTTGGCCTCCGATAAACCTTTGATTCCAGTGAGGTTCTGCACAAATCGCAATAGTTTTTTCATCCAACTGCAGTCAGAATAGTACTGAATGTAATTGTAATGCATGATGCTAAAAGCAAACTCGTGTATACCTTTTTGGTATGCATCATCAAGCCATTGCATGTATAGATACCGGCGTCTTGAAGTTTCTTAACATCTCCGGCATTTATACCTTGAGCGATTACTGGCAGAGGATAAAAAAAGTCAGGGGATGAAAACAACTGCAAAGTCCATGCCAGATTAGAAAATCAATCACAGACATGAATTTGCCTAATATCGAACAAGTCTACAGATACTACTATAAATTACCTCATATCAACAAATTTTTATGCTCGGAGAATTCAACGATTATACTCGATCTCACCAGTGAAATCTAATCGAGATTTCTACAACATGCTGATAGCCAAAACCCAATCCAGATCCGAATGGATACTCAAGCAAGGGAATGCAGACGAAATAGTCCCGGGAAATCAAGAGGAAACAGGAAAGACCATCCCCACCACCATAATATGAAGATCTAAATGAAATCTAAAGAAGAATCACCAGACACTATTATTACAGACTCCAGCGATAAGATTCGAATGATAAATTGAAACTTACATTTATCAATAGCTTCAAACAAGTCTTCGTCATCGTCAATTTCTTCTCGTTCAACGAGCTGCATCTGGCTTGCTTCTTCAGCTCTATGACCGGAAACGGCCGACAAAAAGTACCGATACAAAAAATCAACAACGAGAAGTTAACATTCACAGGAAGCCATACGAGGAATCTACACCAAAACCGATGGGTGCAGAAGAATCACAGTATAGAGATCGATTACTTACTTGAAAGCAGCGATCATCTTCGCTTTGGTAGAAGAAATTCTGAGTTAATCAGAGATTGAACTGAGACTGAGAATGAGAGAGAGAAAGACGGAGAGATTGATTTTGAATTTTTGAAATGAGAGAGAGAGAGAGGAGAGATTGATTTTGAATTTTTGAAAGGAATTGTGGGTTTGCTTGGGATATAAGGTTTATGTGAGGCGGGAACCGGAATCCAAACCCTTCCTCAAATTCAGTTTCATATATGTAAATGGGATCCGAACTCTGTTTTTTTTCATTTTGAAAACCAGTCGGTTATCTCCGGTATGGTTGTACTTATTGGTATTGTTTTTGATACAATTGGGCCTCCGTTATATTGCCGGTCCAATCCCATTAATATTTCTGATGGGTCTATTATGAAATTTAAATGTCAGGACCAATTATATATATCACATAAATGGTTGAGATTTCTGTGCATGATTAATCTTACCAATATTTGCACCCTAATATTCAATCCAATTTACACATATCACACACACATACGCATATATATATATATATATATGTGTGTGTGTGTGTGTGGTTGTGTGGTTGGCTAGATACAGACAGAACAAGTGCTTTAAGTAACACATCACATGGAATTGTTGTAAAAGAATCTCCCATGAAAAGCAGTGAATTAGAAAACAACGTTAATATTATATAATTAGAGCTTTTTGAGATTTTAAAATCCCTTAAGAATATATTTATATTATCCTCTAACTTTGAAATGTTTTGCATACAAAGTTTTCTTTATAAATGGTTTCTTTAACGCGGATAGATTGATGGACCGTTAATATATAGTATTATAATCTTCACAAAAATATTGAGTTTGAAGTGATTATACAATTCTTATGCGTGGTTACGCAATGCATATAAACCATCTTAAAATAATTTAGGGAATATGTAATAGACTTACATGCACACACTAGACATGTTATGCACGTACGTACGTGTGTGTGTGTGTGTATATATATGATAGAATTATTGATCGAGCCAATTAATTAATTAAATTAATAATATTTCAATATAGTTAAATAATAATATATCACGTGCGTCTTATAAAAGGGATTTGGAAGGGAATAAGCAGTAAACACTCGAGCAAAGGGGACCGACCATTCATCGGCCATAGGCTCAGCCCCACACTGGCTACTCACTGCCCCGACCCACCAAACGTCACCGTTTTAGTAAACCCTCTACATCCCCCACATAATACACCTATTCTTTCAAATGTCTGTGTATATGTTTATATTTTATCTTATTTTACTTTTGAAATTTGAGATTGCATATATGCTTTTGAACTAAAGATATAAAATTACATATTTTCACAGTATAGAAAATTCAACGAATGTGTCACGTTTGATCTTATTATAAAATTTGAAATTCCATCTAATTTTCATCCAAAAAGACCATGAACTTTATTAAACTCTTGTTTTAAAGTCATGAACTTACAATTTCCTATCTGTTAATCTACAAACATGATTCGGGGTTATCGATATATGAGCCATCATGGTCACCACCATTATCATCATCATTATCATTATCATCGTCTCTCTCTATGATATGATGCATATGTAGCAGTGGCAGTAATGTGGGTGATACATGTATGAAGCTGGAAAGCTACGTTTGTATCTAATCCCAGTTGGTGTAAGCACGCCTGTTTTAACTCTTCTCATGGCCTTTATCTCTCTCCCTCTCTCTCTACATATATGTATATATATATATGTGTGTGCATGTTCAATGTACTAACATACATAATAGCTTTATTTATAGTCCATCTACACTTTTGTATGCATATGGACCATTTTGGATTAGGGAGATATAATATAAAAAAAAACGGACCGGGAAAGCCCCGATCTTCTGGGAGATGTAGTCGGACCAAAGGCCCGGTGAACTTCCGGATTATAAAAAAAAAAAAGTTAAACCATTTAATCATGGTTTCTTAGATTTTTACACGGACTAATGATCTATACGAGTTGTGTTAATTGTATCTTTTAGGCTGATTTTATATATATATATATTAAGCACTTGAATTAAATATAAAAATAATCGAAAAATTGAATAAATAAGATAAATATTTGTAATAAAAAAACATTTGAATCGAATTCGAAAAAGGCCAAATAAACAGAAAAAATGATATATATCATCATTTCAAAAATAAAGAGTCAAATCCAGAAACAACTGAAGCAAAGTTATACCGTGACTTTGTGATGAAGCGCAGATATATATTGCATCTTTTTTGTGCTGATAAACGAAAATATGAAGTATGTATTGAGAGAAAATTAACAAAACTATTTAAAAAAAGGAAAAAAACAAAACTAGCAAATTATTATATTGGCCAATTTTGATTTTTCTCTCTTGCTTTCAAACATAAGAAACTTATGATCAATGAGAAAGCTATATATTGCATCGGATAGCTAGGTACAATATATATACACACATATATATGTTATATATATATATATATATGTGTGTAAAAGTCGTTATCAAAAGATTGTCGAAATCAATAATTTTCAAAAATGGCTTGCGAATACGGTGCAGCTGTGACAGACCAACTACAGGTTGGGCAAACACTAGCGAATTTAGAGTAAGTTTTGCAAAGAAAAGGTATCATCGGGTGAGATTGCGTTAAGGAATCTTTTGAGGAAAGTGGTTTAATTATGCACACACACGCACGTATATATACGCTTGTATATATATACGTACACGCATCTATGTACATCCACTCTACAAGCATGTAGTATCAATTAATCGACGATGACCGTTGAGTACTATAGAATACTTCGTATATCAAATGATATTGTTGATAGGCAATCAACACAAACACTAACTCGATATTAAACATTCTACGCAATTTTGTGAATTCTTTTTCATAGTGTAGCAAATATATATATATATATATATATATAGAGAGAGAGAGAGAGAGAGAGAGAGATCCTAGAACATGAAAAATCGGAGTAGGTTAATGCATTATACATATATGTTTGAAATTGATGCAGGTTGTTAGGTATAACGCATATATAGCTTACAATATAATGAAAAAATGTAAGCTCAATGATATATATTTACATTTTCCATATATGTATCCGTATTTTTTTTTGTCACCGGCGCCTTACGTGATTTCAATCTAATCGTTAATTTCATATTGTAGTTTATGGACCGTGTGATGTGATTTGCAGATGTTGTTGAGGCATAGGCATGGAGAGTTATAGAAGTCAAACAAAATGTGATCCTTGACATACATTTATTCTTCGGACCATCCATAGGCTATGCTTTTATGCATGTGTTAAGATCGCTTTTTTAGTTTTCGGGCTTATTAGGTCTTTAATTAGTCAAACCATCTCTTTTATTTTATTAATTACATTGGAAGATGAGCCACGACTGCATATTTATTTTTCTTAATTCTAGTAGATCAATCTTTAATTAATTAATTATATATATAACACTTCTTTATATATATATATAACACTTCTTACGATTAATTTTACTACAATTCACAACATAGTTAAAAAAAAAATATCTACTATTATATAAACCGCCCATATTCTCTAGTCTCATTTTTTTTTATAAACACATCATTAAAAAAAATCGTTTTTTTCTAGATTACATAAGAAATCTAACAATCACCGTGTATATATTGGTAATGAAATTAGACAATATATTTTTGTATAATTATAAAATAAGATCGAGAAGGAAAAACAAAGGGGGGGAGGGGGCCCCCAAAGAGAAAGTAATGAATGCTCTTTACACAACCAAACACGCACACTAAAACTAAACGGTCGTGTCTGCAATTGAACTGCATGAGGGTTAGGGTATTGGGCATCGTTATTAATTATTCTTTTTTTTTTCACGGCAACACTTTGGACCACCTTTTTTTCCTTTATGACATTTTGTTTTGTCACTTCGTTTTCTTTTTTTTCTCATATTTGACCCAAACATTTTGTATAATAACAAAATGACCCCTTTAATTCATATATTGCGTCTAAAACCCCGGTCTGATCTTATCTATTTATAGACCCTCTTGTTATTCTGTTTCTCTTCACCGATGTCACCACACTACAAAAAAACAGTTATATAGCGACGGAAAAATCCGTCGCAAATATAAAGGAAATCCGTCGTAATTAAGAATTTGCGACGGAATGCGACGGAATTATTTCCGTCGGTATACCGCTGTCGCAAACGCATAACGGTCGTTAATCCGTCGCATTTTTGCGACGGAAAAAATCTGCGTTTTGCGACGGAAAGTGACGGATAATTCCGTCGCAATTTGCGACGGAATTTTTTCCGTCGCATTCCGTCGCAAATGTTTTTTTATTTTTAAAAAAAAAAATAAAAAAATTATATACTATATATACACACCCCCCCCCCCATAAAAAAAAGTAAAAATTATATGATTGTCGTGTTCTAACAACTGACAAGAAAAAAAAAAGACAAATGAATTTTATTCACATTTATATTTAAATGGTTGGTGGAATGTTAATATCACGTCCAAATAATAACTGTACACCATGAACCGTGAATAGGTGTACATATACATATATATAGCTACTCTACAACGCTAAAATAAGTTATTATTATTATTATTATTATTATTTATCCCTTCTTTTTTCTTAGCCAAACATGTCTTCCCCGTGACGTCATAAAGTTAAAAGACCCGAAATTAAATATATAAATTCGACGGTGGGGTTACCTTTGTAAATTACCTTTATGACCATGTCCTTATCCCCAAATGATTTCGTACGTTATGGGCATTTTCGGAAATTGGAAACTGACAGCTAGACGTTACGTGACCTTGGGCGGGAAAATCTTTTCGGAACCACGGAGTTATCGTATACGCTGGGCTTCACCTTATTGAAGATGAGATGCAAAGTTGACGGTTGAGATTCGGACACGTGGAGACATCTGGATGGATAACTTGCAAATGACGGTGCACGATAGTCTAAGCACGTGGGGCTCAAACCCAGATCTCGTGTCTCCCGTACTTATGTAGGGGGGAAACACATGGAAAACGCCGTCGTATTGATTTGTTTGGATTTTTTTACATTGACTTATTCATTGGATTGATAACTGTAATTAAGAGGCACCGTCAAAGTCGGTTACTGTCACATTTTTTTGTTTAAAACAAGGAATTTTCAAGAGAATAATAATGATACCTTCCTATTTTAGTTTTTTTAAAAAATTAATAATTTACACACCATACAATTTTAAAGTATAATTCTAGATTCTCAATAATTATAACTTCTATACCCTAAATTTTTTAAGAGTTTACTCTAATATCTGAATTTTAAACACTAAACCATAACCCTAAACCCTCAATTTTATTGTTTGTAGTTTAAGATTTAAATTTTGGAATTTAGAATTAGTTTAAAAGTTATAATTCAATTTTAGGATTTTGAAGTTAGGGTCTAAGTTTATGGATTTAAAGTTTATGAAAAGCTAGGGTTTAGAACTATATATTCTAACCCTAAGATCTCTGGTTTATGGTTTAAGATTTAAAATTTAGAATCAAATTAGAATTTAGAGTTTAGAAATTAGAGAGAGTTTAGAGCTTAGGTTTAGTTTAAAGTTTAGAGTTTCTAATTAGGATTTATATTTAATAATAATTTTTTTAAAAATTGTAATAATATTAAACGTTCCTGGAGAATTTACCCAATATTATACAATCTTCAAAACCTTTTTTTTATTTTGAAATTTATAATCCGAAAAATAGTTGATACTATCTTTTCATATGTAAATCGTAATTTTTTTTTTATCAGATTTGGATTTTAAGAGGACGAAAATATTTGCAACATACATTTATGAGAATAAAAATAAATATGGAAAGAGAACATATATATGTATTTATGATTTGATTATATCTATAAAACCAACAGGCTGTGTTATTATATATATATATATTGGTAAACATTTGCAAAGAGTGACGATGAACAACAACAATGTGATGGACTGACAAAACCTGTTTGATCGGTCATAGATTGAGTCGCAATGATACTCACCTGACTTCCGAAACTAAAACACAACAAAATACCTATATTCATATAAAATACAATACTGATTACAGATAATTTATTTAAATAATATTAATGAAATAACAATGACGGTCCAACTATTTCGTATGAAAAAAAACCAAAAAGCACATTCGTCTGCCAAAAGAAGATCCATGCGTAAAAATTAAAATCATAGTGTCGACGAAACATGCTCCTCTGTCACGCGCCACGTGACGTAAATCACGTATTTTGCCATAAATTATTATTGTTATTATTCGTACTAAATCTAATAGGTCTTTGAAATTTGGGACATATTAAAGCTGTTTTGTGAAATTTTCATGCATGTCATTGTCACGTACGTAGCTTATGAACATAATAATCAAAGTTATAAATAAAATAATAATTTACAGAAAATATAAATATTTTAACAATTAGTCAAAAGATCCCCTTGCTTGGTATAAATGACCAGAGGAAAAGCCAACGCACCAAAGCAATCATTTAGCACACTTGTGTTTGTACCACGGAATCTCTGACTCCTTCCGTATCATTTTTAGTTTCGAATTTAACATTTTTTTTTTAAATTTCAGATGAAAACTTCGTTTTACAAAATATTACATTTCTACTCAACATGCATTTTTTTTTCGTCATTAAAAAGATACCATTAGAGCATCCAAGTTATAATACGGAAATTCCTCCCGTCACTTATAGAAACTTCAAAAATATTATTATAACGATAATAATTTAGAGTTTAGGATTACTATGTATGCATGTACGTATGCATGCAATTGAAAAAAAAGATGACCCGCATGCATCGTGAAATTGCGTATAGCTAAAGAATCATTACAGAAGGTGTTAATCGAAATGAGAATTTGAGTGTGTAACTTAAATCAGAATTTAATTATACTTTATAATAAAAAGGTTAGAGATTTGTGTAATTCCAATGGCCCAAACTCGCTCTCGATTTGGGCTTCAATACGCTTGTAATTAGCCCGAGTCATGAGAAATGGGCCATTTGGCAAATAATAATTAGCCATAAAACGAAGCATACATAATGGGCCTATCAAATTGTTAGGCCTTGTATGTTTGTGCCTAATCAAATAAAAATATAAATATTATCATAAAAACTATAAGGTTGAAGAGAATGTTCATGAAAAAAAAAATATAAATATTAACTAAATTGTGGCAATAAGGATCTCATCACGCGATATTTAAAATGCTAATCTATAGGATTCTGAGTTTATTAATTTATAAACAAAAGTAACCATTTTTTTATTCGACTCTTAAATAAACTTATTCCCTAGTGAAAACAAAAATATTACATGTTGAATTGTAGACAACACTAGATATGGCTACTGTCACGGCCGTGAACCATAATAAATACTTATAGTGATAAAACTTAGGGGATTCACATGACAACAATATTAATTATTAATCATCATTATTTTTATTAATGAGAAAGATTTTACATTCCAAATGTATATTTATTAAATTGAAATACTAAACGTCGATATGACTTGAATTTTACTATAATTTGTTTGAATCCGGTATCCATTCTAAACATGTTTTGTTATAATTTGATTTTGTTTATTTTGTACTTAATCTAATTTGGTTAATATTAAATAAATTATATTTTAAATTTAATAATATCAACCATTTTTTACATGTAACTCAATTATTTATTATTTCAATTAAATCGTTTTTTATATTATTAAATCAAAGATCTATTCCTAGCCATTATTATTATTGTTATTATTATTATTATTATTATTATTATTATTAAAGAGAGAAACTAAAAAAAGGTGAAATCGTACTTCCAAAGCGTAATAAAAGGAATACGATACGATCTCATTATATAATATATATATAATGTGCGTGTGGAAAGATGTCACCATATCTCTCTTTCATTTCATTTCACGACAAATCTTATTTAAGAACGTACCCTTGTACGTATCGTACGCTTACATCATTTTTTTAAAATTTTCTCGTAATATTAAATAATATAATAAAAGAGACACGAGAAACAAAAGGGGAAAATTTTAAATACAACCTTTTTTAGGTTAGGCAAATAATAATATTCCGAAATAGATATTTTATTAACATATATGGATATAATAATAATTATATACAACCTTTTTAGGTTATGCAAATTACACTTTATGAATGTTCAAAAGTGTACATATTGAATATACATGGATCATATAATCATTTTATTTTTTGGCAGAAAATGTGGGTATATTAATTCTATACATGCATGGTCTAACCAACAACATATATAATCGAATGCATTGTATTTGCTGATATTTACTATTATCAATTTTAGCAAAACATATAAAATTGGTAAAAATTGGAAAATACAAAGTATTATTATGGGGAAAAATCTACCAAATCCGGCAAATTAATGTTCGACAAAAATGGTACGGACAACAATAACCCTTCAATCATAAAATAAATAAATATGTAAATAAAATTATGGACCATGAAATCAGTCCAAGGAGCACATGGTGGTACGATCTGATTTCTGTATCACAGCATAAGATATTCTCTTTTTATTAAAAGAAACTTCCCACCAAACATTCTGTACGGAAAAGTCCGTCCACGCTTGGTTATGGCCGCTTTTTTGGGTAAAAATAAATGTAGAAATCCGTGACAAAAATGATAATATATTATTTTATAATTTCCTCTACAAAATTTGATGGGACATTAATATTATAGGATTATATGTTATCAACTAATGTCAAACCTAACTAAATTAAGATACAATGTCAACGATCTAATTAAATTCAATTACATTATGCATGCGAATAATCAATAAGAATTAATGATATATTATAGTTTAGCATGTTCTAGAAATATACCGAAATATTCGAGATCGGATAACTTAATTGGTAAATGATGAGACAATTTTTTTTTTCAATTTAGATTCGAGTTTATATTTGGGGATGGATATTTGAATGAATTTTTTAGATCATTTAAAAGATATAGTTAGAAAGAACATTCGGTCAACCTTTGGGTTATAAAAAATATACCGAAATACGCTTTGTGTTTTAATAATTGTTTAATATAATATATATATATACCAATAATGGAAGTATTAAAATTATACACTCACGAGAGAAACGACTTTTTAGTCAAAATTAACAAATAAAATAATACAAACATTTTCATATAATATTTTCTTCTAACTTTATACCAATAATAATGAAAATTAAAAATTAAAACAATTCAACTTAGCCGAAAAAAGAATCATAATAAGAATAATATTCATTCAATAGTGGTGTTGACGTGTTGTTTGACTAAAAATATTATTACACAATCGTAAATTGAATAGTAAAATTCGGTTTTTATTATTTTTCCATGTAAAGTATATACTATTTTTTTGGTTCTCACACACAAAAAAGCAAATATACGTACGTCTCCACAAAACCAGCCCTGACTTGCAACCGGAAACAGCCATTTTCTCCGCCTTTCGCTCTCTGTCTCTCCTCCTCCGTTTCCCAATTCCTTTTGTTCGGTTCTTAGCTTCTCTCTTAGATCTCTCCTCCTTTTCGTCCACAAAAAATAAAACAAGAAAAGGCAAAGTTTAGAAAAAAGTTCTCAGCTTTTTTGCTCCATCTTTGAGGAATCTCGTTCAATTCGCCGCAAAATCCAAAACCCACCATTAAAATCCCCTGTTCTGTGCTGATTCTTTCCCCCCACAGATTTCGGTGGATATCTTTCGTCCTCTGTTTCTGGGTCGATCTCTTTTTAATGGGGGGATGGTTTTGGCTTCTGGGTTCTGCATGGCTTTTTGGTGATGATATGAGTTGACGTTTGGTTTTTCCAAATGGTTGAATCGTAGTATTATTTGAGTTTTTTTTTTTGGGATTATTACTTAGAATTTTCGTGCTCTGGTCAGATGAAAATGGTGGGCGGCGAGTCGTTTTCTTAGGGTTTACTTTTGTTAATTTTCTTTTCATATATGAATCATTGTCTTCTCCAGTTTGTCATTGGATTTTCTTTGAATGTTTTTCCTTTTTTTTTTTGGATAATGGAATTAGGGGATTTTAGCATTGTGGAATTTCTTATTAGTGGTGAAAATCAAATCTAATCTTTTTTTGGGTTATCATGTCTTTGTAGAATCTGGATTTCTGAACCTGTGTAGGAATCGCGGTTGGTGAAATAGTTTTCTCCTCCATCATAAAAATTTTCGGGCTCATAAATTTTGTAGGCTCTCTTTCTCGTGTCTTTGTTCATGTTTAAATCTGAAAACCCTTGATTTGATAATGATGAAAACCTGAATATTTCTCAGAAAAGAGTCAAACTTTTGATTCAGAATCTCAGATAGACATCTGGGTTTCGAAGTTTTCCCGGTAATTCTCTGTTTCCACTCGGGTTTGCTCCGAATAAATTAGGGTTCTTGTGAGTTCGTTCTCTCTCTCTCTGCAAGAAACATGGATCAGAAACCAGGAGAAGAAGAAGCTGGCGGTGGTGTGAAATCACCGAACCAAACAGGAAAAACAGAGCCAAATCGCAGTGGTGCTGCTGGTAACAATCCCAGAGGAAAAGCTGTTGACAACAATAGCAAGAAAGACATGATTTTTCGGGCAGATAAGATCGATCTGAAGAGCTTGGACATGCAGTTGGAGAAACATCTGAGTAGGGTTTGGTCGAGGAACATTGAGAACCAGAGGCCTAAGGAGGAATGGGAGATTGATTTGGCAAAGTTGGAGATGAGACATGTCATTGCTCGTGGTGCCTATGGCACTGTTTACAGAGGCACATATGATAACCAAGATGTTGCAGGTATGTTTCAGAAATTGCCAAAAGAATCCATCAAATTTGTTAATGCTCGGCCTCTTTGTTTTCCCAATGGATCGGAATTTTGTGTCGGAGATTGAATGTTTTTAGTATGTTTCAGCTTTACTGGTGCCGCAATGACCACTCTGCATATGCAGGATAAGAACAAGTTGAACTAGTTTTGAGTGATTATGGCTCTTTTGATTTGTTTTTGGGCAATTGCAGTGAAAGTTCTTGATTGGGGTGAAGATGGTTGTGCCACAGATGCAGAGACTGCCACTCTTAGGGCTTCGTTCCGTCAAGAAGTCGCCGTCTGGCACAATCTCGACCACCCGAATGTCACAAAGGTTCATAACAAGAATCTCTACTTTCTTCATTCTTGATCTCGATCGTGATCTTGCCATGGAATGGAAGACCCGTTTTCTGCAGAAGCTTTTAATCTCTTGAAACCCTTTTAAATCAACAGTTTGTCGGGGCTTCGATGGGAACAAGAAACCTCAAGATACCCTCGTCTGATGAACAATCGTTGCCTTCTCGAGCATGTTGTGTCGTTGTGGAGTATCTTCCGGGCGGAACTCTTAAACAGTTTCTAATCCGTAACAGGCGCAAGAAACTTGCTTACAAGGTCGTGATCCAACTCGCTCTGGATCTCTCCCGAGGGTAATTTCCAACAATCTCTTCGCGTTGTTTCTACTTTTGAAGAAATCGGTAGTTTGACCGAGCGTTTATTGCAGGCTAAGCTATCTGCATTCGAAGAAAATCGTTCACCGTGATGTGAAAACGGAAAATATGCTTTTAGACACGAGCAGGAATCTGAAGATAGCTGATTTCGGAGTTGCTCGGGTGGAAGCTCAGAATCCAAAGGACATGACTGGTGAAACTGGTACTCTTGGATACATGGCTCCTGAGGTATATGCTAACCCCTCTCTCTCCCTCCCTCCCTCTCTCTCTCTCTCGGATGACTTTAAAAAACACCATAATTCTCTGTGTTTAGGTTCTTGATGGTAAACCCTACAACAGAAGATGTGATGTTTACAGCTTCGGGATATGCCTGTGGGAAATCTACTGCTGCGACATGCCATATGCTGATCTTAGCTTTGTCCAAGTCTCTTCTGCAGTTGTCCGACAAGTCAGTTCTTCTTCTTCTTTTCGGGCTCCCTAAATCTGAGATTCCCTTTTCTTTCTCCTGGCTATCCGAATTTTGAAGTTTTTTCATACCCTGCATCCAAAAATTGTTCATCTTTCTTTCTTCATCCTAGCATTTTAAAACTTGCTGGTTTTACCACGTAAAATTTGATCCAAATTCTGAATCTCCCTCTCTTTCAGCATCCAAAATCTCAACTTCTTTCTTTCCGGGTCCCTGCAATCTGAAACCTTTTCTACTTCTGATTAACCTGAATCATGAAACAATCTCTTTTGAAGGAATTCAAAGTCTGAAACTTTTTTCCTTTCCCAACACTGGAAAGTTAACGCATCTTTTATGGTTTTGATGAGGCAGAACCTGCGACCAGATATTCCAAGATGTTGTCCGACAGCACTGGCGAACATAATGAAGAGATGTTGGGAAGGAAACGCAGAGAAACGACCGGAGATGGAAGACGTGGTTCGGATGTTGGAAGGTCTCGACACCAGCAAAGGCGGCGGCATGATCCCCGAAGACCAGAGCTCCGGCTGCTTCTGCTTCGCCCCCTCCCGCGGCCCTTGAAATTTCCCTTTTTACTTTTCTCTCTCTGTTTTTCTCTCTTTACTCTGATCATTCCCTTTGCAGTTTCTCTCTTCCTTTTCTTGGTTTTCTTCATTAAAGAAATCGTTGTCACCTGTCATATTGGCCACCGGAAGCTTGGCTTTTTTTTGTTCTTTGCTCAAATATCGAATAACCCTTTTCTGGGATTTCACAAAGTTGAGTTTTTCTTTTCAGATCTAAATTTAAAAAGTTTTTAAGAATCCAAACGTTGAAGAGATGGCCGATCATGAAGCTAAATGCAAAGACACAACAGGAACAGTTCATTTATTTTGCCTGAGCTTCAACCATTGAAGAAGGCTTGTACAGCAAATTATATCCACCATTGAACTCTTTACAACTCTGGATAAACTGGGTCAATAAAGGCGTGATACATGGGATCTGATTGCCATAGACTCACAATGTGATGATGAGATGAGGTTCTTCGATGAATCTCTTCGATGAACCAGACGGTTGCTTCTGCCTTAGACGGATGGATTATGGTGTCCAAGGGCTGATGCTCGGCCTCCGACCCAACCCTCGATTGATCCCACCGGTTCAGTAGAACGTTTGTGAGGTAATGCAAAGGCTGGCCGTACAGTTGTTTGATAGAGTTTCCTAATCCAACCCATGTGGTAAATGGAATAAGAGAACCACGGTCTGTAGGGATGGGGATTTGCTTCATGTAATATTGGTACATTTCTGCTCTTCTGTACAATGCACCTGTTTCTCATCACCACCATTTGCTCCTCATCAGACCAATGAAGACGTACACCCATCACTGTGTATATGTATATATGTGTATATATAGACAAAAGGCTAGCAAATGTGTGTTCATAAGAGATGAATACAACCTTCAGGGGTGATGTTCTTGTAAGTGGCATTGAGTATGACATTCTCCTCTGCCTTCTGTGAGGAAAATCCGTCACTGACCTCAGCCTCAACGCCCGACGAGGAACTTGATTCGTCTGATGATATCACGTCTATGTGTTCAGCCAACGGCATTTCCCCTTCCATTGTTAAGAATGTTTGGCCCTGTGGGTGGATGAAGTAATCAATAAAGCGATTCTGAGTACCAGACAACTGAAATTCAGACCGTTCTATGAAATCACAGTACATTGAATCTTTTGGAATCACGAAGAAGAAAAAAAGTAACAGGAGCCGATAATGGAGGATAAGGGAACGTGATAAAGGCCATAGATTTAAACATTTCAAGAGAGAAATCGAAAGATGGAGCTGCAAGAGAATGAAACAGATCTGCAGATCCATCAAGCAATGTCTTTGTAAAATCAAGTCAAGAACTTGCAATCGACCATATTGCAGAGAAAGGAACAATGACACTGAATTCACATATTTCTCCTCCATCCCCAGGCAGGAATTCTCCGTTCGATTCCCGAGAGACAAACAGAAACCCCCCCCCCCCAAAGACCACC
>NW_010970490.1:4666968-4688010 GCF_000463585.1 Tarenaya hassleriana | reverse complement strand
AACCCCCCCCCCCCCAAAGACACCCGATCCAAACACATCTTGTTTTCAAGAAAAGAGGCGAAGAAACCAGAATCAATTTGGCGACCTTGCGTGGTGAATTCCTCTTATGAAAAGATTCGATTTTTCAACCGAAAATCGCAATCACAGAAAGACCCAGAAACTGAAGCAAAAAACATGGACTTCGATCTACGGAGAGGAGTGTCATAGAGTAATCGAGAGCGAAAAGTAAAAAAGAAAAAGAAAAATCACCTTTTTTGATGTCACAAGCCACTTTGAAGGATTCTAGGGTTCTTTATAAGATAAGTGTGTTAGAGAATTAAAGAAATCGGACGGAAACCCGCCCGAATTTTTCCAAAACCCAGGGGCGTGACCCGACCCGACCCGACCGATGAAACAATTCAGTGGAAAGCAAATTCTGTAATTTGGTAGAAAATCATATCTAATTTAATTTGTTCTAAAGTACACTTTTATGATTTTCTCTCTTTTCGTGCGTATTTAATACATTTCAAGAATGGGAGCAAATTTCATAATCACTCGTTTTTTTTTTTCTGTACATGGTTCATATACCTGTGTGTGTGGTTGTCCTTTTGTTCTTTAGTTTTTTTTTAAAGTTGTTGTCGTGAGGTTCTGTCTTTTTTTTATGGTTACTCAACTGGAGTGTACTTAAAACTGTTCCTTACTGATTAATATATTCACATTTTACAAAAAAAACGACATAGATAACGGTGTATTTATCTCCGAGCCACCACATCACATCGTCTTCCTAATTAGGGATGTCCATTTCGGTTACTAACCTAACTGAACCAAACATAACATCCGAATGATTACGACTTTTTAAAATCCGAAAAAACTATAATCGAAACTAACAAAATAAAAAAATAATCGATTTTATAAAATATATATATGAATTTTTATCAATAAAAATACGAATCTGAAAGGAACCGAATCGAACTACACTAAATGATTATAGTTTTTTTATAACTGAAATAATTGAATTCAAATATAACCAAATTGAAACCTAAAATAGTCGTGCTTACTTCTAATTTCACCGGAAAAATTAACAAACTTAAAATCTTCAAATTCGAAATGGAGAACATCTTTTAATTAGTTTTATTAAGATCGATTTTTTTTAAGTGTTAAAGATAAGTTTTTGAGAAATTTCTATTTTCTATTTAGAAAGAGTTTAGATATTGTTACACTTCTTATTTAGTTTAGGTTTAACTATTCTTTATGGCAGGGATGGACGTTTCGGGATTCAGTCGGAATTTTAGCGGTTCGGTTCTGGAACGGTTTATTCGGTATTCTAAAATTTGTATCATATATTGTTCGGTTCGGTTTCAATATAGTTCAGTTTCGGTTTTTGTTAAGAAAATTTAGATTTTCTTAAAAAAAATTCGATTTTTCGAGAATTTTATAAAATTTGATTCGGTTTGGATCCGAAAAATTCGGTTCTATAAACCTTTCAGAAATTTTGAACGATACGATTTGGAAAAAAATACGAAAATTTTTGGTTCGGGAAAAATACCATAAAGCCCACTCTTGCTTGATGGTATTAGAATATGAATTAGGGTATTCTAGCGAAAGAGATTACGTTGTCTATTCAATTATCAATAATTAATATATAAGGTATTGTTCAGAAAATATTGTCATGATATCAAAGTTTGATTATACTTTTTTTAGATTTTGATATTCTATTAGTTTTCGATAATTACGTAGAGTTTTAATTTGTATAGAGTTAAAGTACTTGAAAATTTTATTCAGGTTATCTGTGTCCGTGACGGGGAAGCCTCTAACAGAAGAGGAGGCTTCGAACTCTACTGGTTTACTTTGTTTTAATTCAAATAATCAAGATTGGAAAGTAAGTCGGTTACGTGTAATTTTATATAATTTTTAAAGTTAATTATTTAAAAGTTATATTTATTCCTTTTGATCTATTTTACAAAAACACTTGTTTTTTTTTACATTGAATGGATTAATTAAATTTAAAATGCTATATATAATTCGATTTTAAACTGGATTATAAGTATATATATTTATTTAATTTAGTTTTAGATATTAAACCAAATGTTGAACCTTACTAATTAACTAGAGGCGATAATTTAGGCACGAAGTCCGATCTGAACTCATTCGAAAAATGTCGGATTTTGGGTCTAAGTTTTTTTGTCAGAATTTCAAAACGGTGGTGGTGGCTCATGATATGATACCATGTCACGTACCGAATTGTAGAGTTTGAAGAATACGGCTTGTCTTTATTAGACATCTACATTCGTTTATATACAACATCATGAAGTTAAACCTAGCTACTAAATATAATCTCCCAAACGACAACTTCCTAATATGCAGGATATACGATCCTAATAGTAATCGAACCGAACTCAATCCAGGCTTCGAACTTTCTCCCTCCGAACGTAACAATGTACGAGACTTTGGATTTTCTCCTTCCGAGCGTATTTAATACGTAATGAAAACACAAAAGCATGCAAATATATTAATGTATATATTAATTAGAGAATTAAAGAAATCGGACACTACCCGATGAAACAATTGTTGTAATTTGGTCGAAAACTATATCTGATTGAATTTGATATACCCAAACCAAAAACTGAAATCTACTCTCATAACTCCCGTTTCACGATTTGTTTTATTGTTATTGTATTGCTATCTCTAACGTATTTTATAATATTATATAACACGATGATACAAAAAGCCAATGGGTTTTAACTATAACAAAGTAAAATATAGGGGAGGAAAATCTAATAATTTAAAATACTGGGCCCCACTACGAAGCGAGGTGTTTGTGAATTTTACACAGGCCCATTTCGCTTTGCTTTAAGCCCATCTCTTGGACGATATGACGAAATCGCCCCTTACTACGTCCCATAATTACTGGATTGCCATTTCTCATGGAGAGAGCAAAAAGCAAAAGGAATAAAAAAAAACACTTCTTGTTCGTCAAGTCGCCTCGTGATTTCTTCATTGTCGTCGGAGAACAAATCAGAAGCGAAATCGAAGAGGAGAGGTTCGAAGGCAGGAAAAATCTAGGACAGATCTGTAACAGAGACAGAAGATGGAGTGCGTGTTTGGTCTCGTTGGGAACGGGTTCGCCATCGTTGTGGCCGATACATCTGCCGTTCACAGCATCCTCGTCCATAAGAACAACGAGGACAAGATCATGAAACTAGACTCTCATAAGCTCATCGCCGCCAGTGGAGAGCCTGGTGACCGGTAAATTCCTTTCGCCGCTTTCTCTAGACCTGTTTTTCGGCGGTGATTCAGTGTGCTGACTGTTTTGTATTTTGGGGTTTTTAGGGTTCAATTTACGGAGTATATACAGAAGAATGTGGCGTTGTATCAGTTCCGAAATGGAATCCCTCTGACCACCGCCGCCGCCGCGAATTTCACTCGCGGAGAGCTCGCCACCGCTTTGAGGAAGGTTAGTTATTTTTCTTTAGCACCATTTCTAGGGTTTTACTTTGGGGTTTTGCCTATCACCGCTTTGCTTTTCGATTGAAGTTTTGGGGTATGTGGTTTTGGTCTTGGGTAGTTTTGTGAGAATTGGGAATTAGATTTTCTTTATACCTATGCCAAATGTATCAGTAAGAAATTGTTGGATATGGTGAAATTGTGGCACTGATTTCTTGCTTAACTTCCTTGGCTGGATTGAGGATTCTCATTCAGTGAATTGAAATGTTATGTTCTCACACTGCAGTTTTGACAGTGTGAGGAGTTTTTTCTTCTTCTTTTTAAATGTTAGTAAATGTGTTTGTTGTGCTTAGACCCATCCATGGCGTCTTTGAATTCACTTCCTGTTATGTATAGAGGTATAAAGTTCAGGACTTTAAGTGTTTGGAGACTCGTATAGCTATCTTGAGTTATTGAATTCAATCTGTTTCACCGAAGGAATAATGTTCTGCTGTTTGGTTTAACCTCAAGCCATTATAGTCAGTGTTAGGTAGAAAATGCAAACTGTCTTTGAGATATAGTAAAAAGGGGGGATTTGATATTGGAAGCCCCTAGTGTGCTGTGAAGTATGGGATCAGCCTTATAGCTTTGTGCAAAAGGGCAACTTTGTAAACAAGCCAAAGTTATTAGCTAATTATTTTGCTTCAGTGTCGCATTAGGCATCATCAAGACACCAACTGATTGTTTTAAGCTAAATGAAACCTCTATAGCGGTCAGGGGAGTTCCATTTTGAGCCATTTAAAGTCAAACGATTTTGCATTGTGTGTTTCTCCATTTTCTTAGAATCTCGATGCATCTTGGTTTTGTTCAGTTTGGTATCTTCCTCTTTTCAAAGAGTTTAACATACACACCATGCCATTGCTCTGAACTGTGAAAATAGTCATAAATTACAGGTATTAGCTACTGCTGCATTTCTGCCACTTTTGTTACAACATTAGTTTTTTCATTATCTCACTTTAATCTTTTTGTTTTCCTCCTTTTCTGTTTGCTCAGAATCCGTATTTCGTGAACATACTGTTGGCTGGGTACGACAAGGAGACGGGCCCATCACTCTACTACATCGATTACATCGCAACCCTTCACAAGGTTGACAAGGGAGCATTCGGGTACGGCTCCTACTTCTCGCTCTCCACAATGGACAGGCACTTTCGGAGCGACATGACCCTGGAAGAAGCCATCGAGCTGGTCGATAAGTGCATACTAGAAATCCGGTCAAGGCTGGTGGTCGCGCCTCCAAACTTTGTGATAAAGATCGTCGACCAGACAGGAGCTCGCGAGTATGCTTGGCGTCAGTCTGTTAAGGATGTCTCTACCGCAGCTGTCTAAGTTATAAGTTCCAAGTCTTAAGATGTTTGGATTTATTAGACGTTATTATGTTCACTCTGCTGCTTTTGGCTTTTTTTTTTTTTTTTTGGAACTTTTGTATTGGAAACTCTCGAATGGGAAAACTATGAACACTTGTTATTGATCTTTGAAATTGTGGTTGTTTCTAGTTTGTGATATTGAAAAAAGTTGAAATTTGTGTTTGAAAAATATGCAGATGTCAATATTGAAAAAAGTTTTGAAGTGCTTACGAAATTGTAAATGATTGGTTGTTAGTTATGTTACAATTGTTTTTGTTCTTTGAAATCATAAATGACAATGAAACAGAAGTTTAAAATATGGTATAAAATAATTTCAGTGAGTTCATAATTGTTGAAGGTTAGTTTTATTATGTTTTATTCAGAAACCATAAATAAGCATCTGGTTACCTGTACTAAAAAGATCTAACAATATTATAGTTTTATTTCATATTCATATAATGGATTTCATAAGGACATTTGAAGATACTACGTAACGAATATGTGGGTTTTTGAGCATATAGATAATTATCATTTCCTTAACACGTTAATAACGAAAAAAGGGAAAAGAAATCAAACCATGCAATTCAAAAGGATTTTCAACGTAGAAAAAACACAGAAAATAAATGAATCTAGAATATCGGAATTGTAAAAGAGAATGTTCAAAGTAAGCTTTTTTTTTTCTCCAACAAAAGCAAAGTCTCAAACTTTTAACATTTTTTTTTTGGTATGAAACTTTTAACATTTTAATATTTGAAAAACAAACCTACTACTCATTTAAAAAAATTCTCATATAAAAAAAAACAAACCTACTACCAAAAGAAACAATTAACACGCTTCCAAAAAAAATACATTTTTAAAAAAAAAATCAAGTAGTTGACCGACCTAAACCGACATCATGACCACCGAACCAAAACAAACGCAATCGAAGTCATTCCAGAAGTCTTCGTGTCTGAACTGAAACGTGTTTGAACAGATCACAAGAACACGCAGTTTCATATGAAAAAAGTAGGAAAGAACTGGTCACCCTTCTCTTCCTCCTCATTTAGATATAAAACCCATCGATAGATTCTCAGACACCAAATCCAATCAAAACTCAGAACCCAACAAAACAAAACAGTTAGCTCATCCATTCCTGCATTCTCGGAACTTCCAAGAAAACATGAAGATGGAAGCGGGTTTCGCGGTTTTTACGGTTTTGGCCATGATCATGTGCTCGTCGATGGTCTCTGCCCAGTCTTCGAGTTGCACCAGCGTTCTGATCAGCTTGTCGCCATGTCTGAACTACATCACTGGAAACTCCTCGAGCCCTTCTCGGCAGTGTTGCAGCCAGTTGGCTAACGTGGTCGGGTCTTCGCCCGAGTGTTTGTGTCAGGTCCTGACCGGCGGTGGCTCGCAGCTTCAGGGGTTCAACGTTAACCAGACACTGGCTCTGGGTCTGCCCAGAGCTTGTAATGTTCAAACCCCTCCTCTCAGCTCCTGCAATGGTGAGAATTAATACTCCATATATATGTATTATGTATGTATATGTATATGTCATTGTTCCAGTTCGATTTCCTGCAATCTTACACGTTAGATTTTGCAGGTGGTACTCTAGCTGATTCTCCTGCAGAATCACCAAACGCTTCAGGTAAATGACTAGAACAGATAGAAGAACAAAGAACACTGGTATATATATATATCAACGTATGTTCATATATATTGAAATGAATTGATGCAGGACCTGGAAATGGATCAAAGACTGTTCCATCAGCGGAAGGAGGAGAAGGTTCATCATCTGGTGGAAGCTCTGTCAAGCTCTCCTTCTCTCTCCTCGCCTTCCTCTCTGCAGCTTCCCTCGTTGCAGTCTTCTCGGCCTAGTGATTGCATTCCTTTTACTCTCTATAAATCCCCTCTGCTTTTAGGGTTGATATTTGTTTTGTATTGATGGAGAGAGCTTTGTTTTGTCTCTCTTTACCTTTCGCAATAAAACTTTCTTTCTGATTGCATTATTGAAAAAAATTGAACATAATTCAGAGGCTTCGTGGTTGATAAAAAAAAAAAAACTGTGGTTTATATGGTTGGTTAGGAGTGTCCGGTTTGGTTTTGGTTCGATTCGGTTATTTCATTAAAAAACTTATAAATATTCCGTTTGATTCAGTTTTATATCCGTTTAGTTCGATTGGATTATTATTTATAAAATACCCATTTTAAAAAAAAATCATTTATTTTTTTTCGATTCGAATTCTATTTTATTGATTTTATAGAAATCATAGCCATTTAGTTTTATATTAGATTCGGTTATAGATTGCTTCAATTATTAACTAAATTAATTATTAAGTTGTGATCATTCTATATTTCCGTTGAACTTTTATATAAAAAAGTTATATATGTTCATTATTTTTATCAATATTACATCTCATTCTACATTATATATAGTTGGATTTAGATAACTAAACATTACGATTTGTTTAGGTAAGGCCCAACATTTAAAACTTAGGCCCAATTGAGCCCATCTACCACACTTTGATTACTATGCTAATATTCCCATTTTTCAATATTTTTTTCCGGGTAATTATGAATTGTGGATGTAAAACATATCAAGTAATTTTTACATTCCAAAGCTTTGCAACTTTTGTACTAAAATCATGTATTTTATATATAAAGATTTGTTGTTATGGGAATTGAAAATCAGAAATTGAAATTTATAGTTATAATTTGGATAGGTTTCAACTTAACATAAAATAACAACGATATTACAATATGTACATTAGATTCATCAAGTACATTCTTCCGGATTGTTTTGTAAGAAAAATAAAAAGAAACTAAAGCATATATATATATATATATACATATATATATATATCCATTGAAATACAAAATATTACATTATATGTATATTATATATATATATATATATATATGTATGCACTTTGCGACGCTCCTCTCCCCAAAGATTCGTCTTGTGGGGGCTTCGGTGAGCAGTGGACACTTACAATCTGGTCAGATTCTTGGGAAATGTCATGGCAGATTTGTAAATATGAACACACACACACACACATATATATATATCATTCAAGTTATACAGATTATATCTCACACACTTGATCACACTCACACATAGACTCATATATATGTCAGTTATCTTATGTATTTGAGCATCTTCTCTAGGAGTGTCAATTTAGGTTCGAGGTGCCGTAGTTCGGCCCGGTCTATTCCGAAAAATAATGGATTTTGATCCGAAAAAAATCCGAAAACCCAATAATTTTTTTTAAAATTTTTTAAAAAATTTTCTTAATAAAAAAATAATTCTACAAAGAATTTTGAACTAATTAGTCCGATCCAACCTGACCCGATCGATCCAAGTCCAAAATCTATAGGGTTGGGCTCCGGTCTGATTATAGAGACTCGAAAAAAATCAAATCCGTCAATCTAAAATCCAAAACCCTCGGCCCGGTCCATTCCAATTGTATTTGACACCCTACTCTTCTCTCACAAATGAACCTATAATAACTTTCCTCCTATCAGAAAGTAATATTAGTCATTAGGAATTGATTTCTTTGTTGAAAAATACATGTAAAGTATTTAATTAGTCGCATCTTTCGATAAACGATCTACTATATTATCAAAATATGATTTAACTTTAACTACAAAAGATTAACCATACTAAATAGTTTTAAAATTTTTCAAAATTATATAAACAGTAATCAGATTGCTTATCCAATGACTCGTTCACGTTTATAGTTTAATATAAAAATTGGACTGCATATAAAATTTTAAATCTAGTTAATTCTATTGGAAATGAATATAAAATAAAATATTATTTTATACACAATTTTAGCAGTGGTATTATAAAAATATTCTTACTTTATTAGTTTGACTTCATTACATACTCTTTTCTAACTGTGACTCTATAACCAATATGACCCGAAATATAGTATGCTCACATATTGATTATGTTGCTCATAGTATTAAATTTATGATGTTTTAATCAAATGATTAGTAAAATATATAAGGTATGAATATAATGAATTAGTTTGATCATCATAAATTTGACGTTATAATCAATAATATCAAAATATGATCATCCTATATTTTCGGTCACATGATCACATATGGAAAATAGTATATGTTGAAGTCAAAATAGCAAAGTAAATATATTTTTTATATAATACCATTTTAATATATAGTTAAGAGAAAATTCCAAAAAAAATCCTGAATTTTTTAAATTTCACAAAATAAAACATAAATTTTGTTTTTTTATATCAAATAAAACCCCAATTTTATTTTTAATAAAAAATAAACCCGAACTTTATAATCTTTATTATTTTTAAACATATTGTTGACGTAACGTTTCGACATCCTACATGGAAAGTCAACACTTGTATTTGATATTTTTCATCATTTACATATCACGATATCGGTACGTCACGTCGGTAATAAGTTTAAAATGATAAAGATTGTAAAGCTCAGATTTATTTTTTTATTGAAAAATAATTTTGAGGTTTTATTTGATAAAAAATAAAATTTAATTTTTATTTTGTAAAAATTGAAAATATCAGTGTTTTTTGAATTTTCTCTGATAGTTAACTAACCTAATAAAATATAAACAATTTTTTTCCATCTCGAAAATATATATATCTTGGATGGAAATTAAAAAAAAAAAGATAAAAAGAAATAGAGAAAAAACTGTAGACAATTGAGAGCACGCATGCGTATTGAACAGCACTCATGGTGTCATCAAAAGATCTCTCTTCTGCCACCCACTCACTCACTTATATCTCATTATTTTATTTTATTTTATGTTTATTTTTCCCATTTCTTTATCCTCAAAAATAAATTTTGATTCTTCAAATCCCACACTTCGATTCAATATGAATACTATATATACACACATTAGATTTTAACACATTTTTCACGTTGAATAGACAAAAAAAATTATATCATCTATCCATATTAATACATTATGATCTCTAAAATAGATTTGTCAAAGTTGTAGTACAAGCATTTTGAAATGTGATATATATATATATATATATATATATAATATAATATACACATACTTATGTTTTAGGTAGGGTAACTCTATAATTTTATCTATAATTCATTCTAGAAAAAAGTATTAAAATTCAAGATTGGTTGGTTGTATGGAATGCAGTGAAGCTTTCTTTTTAACCAGGTTTGAATCTCCGTTTTAATAGGATATCGACATGGGTTTTTCCGATTATTTAAAATATATAGTTATATCGAAGTCATAGTAAATTTATTGATTAAATAAAAAAGAGTGAAGGATATTAAAATTTAAAATATAAAGACATCAAAATAAAATGAGTTTAATCAAATAATAATAATTTTCACCGTGATTTTTTAATTGATTTTTTTACTAGATTAACTCAAATTAAATATCAAGTCAAGAAAAAAATATAGTATAATATATTATATATCAAAATTAATAAACCATAAAATCAGTGAGTGGCAGAGGGTGGAGTACTAGTGTAGTATTATTTACTGTTACTATTTATTTCTTATTGATGTGAGTGAAAATCGGGGACCACGTAAAAAGGTATTTTCACGTTGGGCCCACTTCCGACACGACATGGGCCCAAACTGACGAGATATGAAAGATGGGCCTTTTGCAACGGACGGTCACGATTGCACGATCCGACCAATGGTTTCCTCGCACAGAGTCGTGGCCAAATTTCCATAAAGCTAATTATACTTTGGTTTGATTTAATGGAAAGACAATCATTAATATATTTTCTTGAGTTTTTGATTAATAAGATTAGGGGTGGACGTTTCGGGAAACGGTTTGGGTTCGGGACAGAATGAATCGATTCGGTTCTTTCGGTTTTACAAAAATAGATACCAATCGGGTTTTTTATTGTATTCGGTTCGGTTCGGTTTCGGATTTTATTAAAAAAATGATAGATTTTCTTTAAAAATATTCAGTTTTTCGGGATTTTTAAAGTTCGGTTCGGTTCGGTTCGGTTCCGAAAATAAGATGATTCACCTTTACAATTAATAATTAATATATTGGGATTTGCATGGATTCATATATATATATATATATATATATTGGAATTTGGATGGAGAGAGAGAGAGGTCATTATGATGATGAAAAATGTTTCGAAATATGACTACTGGGGTAAAGCGAATCTCATTCCATTTCGACCAAGTCCACCACATCAACAAAAGAACCTGTTACCTTCATAAAAAATATTTAAAGGAAATTAAAAAATTATATATTATGATGATGATGTATGAAAATACAAAACAAGATCTTTCAAATAAAATATTGCTTCTGCCATATTATATTGTATTATATATTATAATTAATTGAATGTTCACGCTATCAAACACCGTAGATTCACGTTACAAAAAAAAAATAATAGATGCATGTGTCCAAACAACATACGATATACAGTCACGTTGGCAAGTTCATATAAAATTTTTCACGTAATAAGATGTAGTTTTGGAAAAATTACTGTTTACTGAAATATATTGAAGTCACCGAATTCACCGCGAAAGGTAAAAACCATTAACCAGAAATCTATATTTAGACACGAGTAAATTCAAAATTCAATTTGTCACATGCCCCTTTTATGAAATTTGTAAAATGAAAAGAGGAAAACTTCCAAAAATATTTTCAAAAGATAAAATGAAAAAAATATATTATTAAAAGGATAAAACTCCTAAAAAACTCCAACTTACAAAAATATATATAAATAAACCTTCAACTTGAAAAACTATCATTCAATCTCTGAATTTGTAACTTGTCATTGAATAAAACCTCGAACTTACAAATTATTACTGTAATAAACCTTTAACCGGTTTGACCACAATTTCAGACGATCAGAAATTCACGTATTAACGGATTGTTGATGTCACGTTATACACGTTATCAATTTTAATTTAAAAAATGACATCAGCAATCCGTCAATACATAGATTTCCGATCGTTTGAAATTGTGGTCAAACTGATCAAAGGTTTATTAGAACAATAATTTGCAAGTTCGAGGTTTTATTCAGTGATAAATTACAAATTTGGGGATTGAATGACAGTTTTTCAAATTGAAGATTTATTTATATATATTTTTGCAAGTTGGAAATTTTTTAGGGGTTTTACCTTATAAAAAAGAGAAGAGAGATAAGGAGAGTCAGTAGAAAACGACATGAGTGGTTCTCTCTCGCATACGAAAAAGCAAATTAATAAATAAAGAAAAAAACAAAAAAAGAAAAAGGAATTTTGGGAAGTTCCACTGCTAAAGCTAAAAATGCCTTAGTGGTTTTGTTGCGGATTTCTTCACCCACTGATTTCTCTTTGTACTTCCTCATAATCTCTCTATATATATATATACACACACACGCACACATGCATGCATGCATATGTAGTATACTGTATGCACACACGCCTTTGTGCCCTGCAGATTCACGGCGATTTCTCAAGTGTTTAGATTTTGAAATTATAACCCTAAAGCTTTGAAAACAGGAAAACGGATCATTTCGCTTAGTTTTATTTTTCCTTGTAGATCTTTCACCTGCAGAGAAATCGTTTTTTTTTTCTCTGAGAAAGTTGGCGAGAAAGTGCGAGAAAGTCGGGAGGGAAAGAAGAAAAGTTTTCGTCTTTACTTCTGTTTGGCTTTTTTCCCCCCCTTACTTTCTATTTGGATGCTTTATTTTTTCTCGGCCATGGAAACAACAGAAAAGATCTGCAAACATGGAAGATGACATCTTTGTTCTTATACCGTCTCTGAATTCAGCTAAAGAGATCCTCTTTCTGATCCTAAAGGTTGGTTCTTTTTAAATTGTTTTGCATGTTCGTTTACCAAATCAGTCACAAGTTCCATTTTTTTCTTTGTTGGGTGTTTCTGAATATTTATATATACATGTATGTATCGGCGTATTTGTTTGTGTTGCAGTGAATTATGCTGAGGAAGAGATCGAGAAGCAAGCAAGCTTTAATGGCGGATCCGAGCGGTAAACAGAGCAAAGCGACGTCGTTTCCAAGGCTCTTTACTGCCTTCGGCAGCTTCAAGAGCTTCACCACCGAAAACGACGCCGTCGACAGTCCAACATCCACTCTCGACCCAAAACCCTTCTCCGTTGCTAAAAACCCGATAACCCGCAAACCCGACCCGGAACCCATCGGTCTCGCCATCGTCATCGATTCTCTCCTCGACGAAGATAAACCCGAACCCGGTTTGACCCGACCCGGATCCCGGACAATCGTATTCGGGTCGCAGCTCCGGATCCAAATCCCCGGGATCAAAACGTCGACGAACAACAATTCTCAGCCGAGCTCGATTAACCGGACGGGTCATGACCCGGCCCGGATGTTCACGGGTCATCATCTCTCGGCGAGCGAGATGTTGTCGTCGGAGGACTACACGTGCGTCACGTGCCACGGACCCAACCCGAGAACGATCCATATCTTCGAAAACTTGATCGTGGAGAGCCAATCCGACGTCGTTTACTTCCGGATCCTCGACCCGGAAAGCGAAAACGGGTCGGGTCATTGCTCGCCGGACCATTTTCTGAGTACATGTTGCAACTGCAAGAAGAATCTTGGACCTCGCGAAGACATTTTCATGTACAGGTTGGTGGGACCCAAGCAAATATTTAATGTGTTAAACAAATTAATTAATTTGTTAAGAAGGAAATTAAATTAATGACATGATTTGGGTTGCAGGGGGGAGAGAGCCTTTTGTAGCAGCGAATGCAGATCCGAGGAGATGAAATTGGAGGAACCGAACACGAAATAAAGCTTTTGAACTATATATATATATATATATATAATTGTGAATGATGAGGCGTTATAATATTATTAATAATAGCGATATTGATTAGAAAAATAATCATAAATTTTGTCTGTTAATCTATCCTCCCTGCAGAATTTGTATCTCTCTGCTCGTCTTAATATTTCTTATATATATATATATATATATATATATATATATATATAATAAGTGATGCCACGACTCCATTTTGAAAAACACAAGCAGGAACATTATGTTATGTTATTAAGTTCGACGGCGGGGTGGAGAGAAATGAAACCCGAAATTAGTTCAATTTTCAGACGATTTGTAGTTGTTTTCTCTTGATTTACAATTCAAATAATAATAATAAATAATAAACAAACTAGGTAAAATCACATTGGACCGACGTTGGAATAATAATGGTAATGGACCAATGGGTTCGTATGAATATGATCCACGAAAAGTATATTAATTAAATTGCCTCTATCATTATTTATGGGCGGGTTATGAAGAATTAGGCCCGCCTACGGTTTGCTCCCAACCCACAAACCCAATTAAACGACCAAGATTTCTCTACAAAATAAAATTGTTTTATATTGTAATTTGTTTTTTAGTATTTAGGATGTAATTTGAAAGAAAAAAAAAACTAAAAATTGTTTTTTTTTTGCCTATTTTAATATCCAAATCAAATAGAAATGGAGTTCTACAACTTGCAAGCCAAACTATTGTACCACATATACATTAGAAACAATAATATATGTTTGAAATCGAATCAGAGATATATAATTATATTCAAAATTATGTTTGAATTGATAAACAATTTGATATTAATTTTAAAACTGGATTATTAAAAATTAAAAAGATAAATATTTTATGAAAAAAATGTAAAAGAATAAAAAAAAAAACCCCTGATATACTAACCAATACTATTATACTACCGTTTGAAATTGTAATGACGTTTAAAATTGTAGTAGGTATAATTATTCACCCCTAAATAATGTTGCAGACCGAGGGCCCCACGTGCGGCGCGCTGATTGGTAGACACACATGGTGGGGCCCGAATGAAGAAATATCACGATTCTATTTCTACGTAGTACACAATAGATGTCTCTAAATTATTCCACATTTTTTTAATTTCATTATCTAAGTTTTTATTCCAACGGGCTTCCTCCAGAAATTCAATCTAATTTGAAATTTGTTATATTGTCATTATGAATTAAATAATAAACTGTATAAAAAAAACTGGATAATTTAACATTTGACACTTTTTTTTTGCCTCAATCTCAATTTCGGCGTCATTATTTTCTAGTTAATAAGACCGATGATTGGACCAAAATCATTAAATACACAACTATTTCAACTTGACGTTTTAACATTCTATAAACACATGCATATATATATATATATATGCATATATATAACACCTTGAATGCACTAAACTTCACGTACGCATAGATCCGCATGCATATAGATATACACACGTATGCTTGCATGCACGTGCCAGTTTTAGTTAATTTTTCACTAAAGAAAGATAGAACAAGAGGAAAATAATTTAGGATCCGGATATTATTAATAATCGAATAAATGATTTATTATATAACCAATCAATATATATGCATGCACCGAAAACAGGGATAGTTCGGTGAATCACTTGTATTATTAAAGAACGCAATATAGAATTATAAATGAATTTAAATGATATACATTGGAACGGGGCACGTATAATATGATTTTTCATTTTGATCTATCTAAACTTTTGTCCAACATGCCCGATGACATATGCAGTTGTTCATATTACTAATAAAATTAATGAAAAAAACTTTGATTAAAGCTCGCTTAATGGCTTTTCCATCTCTTGTAATGTACGAACCAAAATTTACAAAATAATAAAACAAATTGTACCAAAAAAAAAAAGAAAAAGTTTTATGATGGCTGAAGCTATTAGTAATTTTAAAATTTGTTGTCACCTCTTTAATGATTTTCTTCACTAAGAATATATATATATATATATATAAAGAAAAGCAACTTGCTCACGGCCACATGATTTCTAATGGATGATATTAATAATTACATGGCACGGTAGGATTGAATTAATCAAGTTTCTTAATTAATTATAGTCAACTCACTTAATTGTGCCCCTAATTATAATTTAAAATCATTACCATTTTTGTGTTAGAATCTTATGATAGATACTCCAATTCCGACACGAAGTGGAAATATATTGCCATCAAAGCCAATCCCATTATTTTATGGGTTGTTTTGTTTATCCATCTAAATTAATTAATCAGCTAATCATATAATATTTCAATGTTATATTATGTTTGACCTCTTTTACTACTAATCCCTACTATTTTTTAAATACAAAAAATGAAGATAATTGTATTATGTGTGTAAAATAAATTCATATTGGTTGGTGACTATATATCTAAAGTCACCAAAATAATCAGACCATTCGATGAAGCTTGAAAGTAACTCAAAAAACCAAACCCAAATGATGACAAACAGAAAATGGATACAAGATGATCTAAAAAATGTGTCCATCATATATATATATATATATATACACATAATTATTGATGGCTTTACTTTTCCTTCAAGTGATGTAAGAGCACATATCATTGTGTTATATACATACATATGTATAATTTCAATATTTATAGTATAGTTATAGGCGGTAGAGAGATGTAAACTGTTTTTTTTATTAAAAAAAAAGATGTCCTGGGGAAGTTTGGAAATTATGGAGAGTCAGTGAGAGTTAGAGTTAAGAAATTAACACTAATTTGATTATAAAAGAAAAGAAATTAACACTAATTCTATCAAGAATATAATGTTATAACTTATAATAGATAATTCTAATTCTCCATAATTTCCAATAGAAACTGTTTTTATCCAAAGATAATTATTCTATAAGCATCAATTGAATGAAATAAATCCTCATATTTTTTTTGAATAAATCTTCATATTAATAAGAAGTCTAGGAACTTAATTCAAATACTCAACCTAAACACACACACACACATATATATATATATATATATATATGTAATAAAGTAATCAGTGTTTTATTTCACTTTATAAGCCGAATAAATTAGGTTACTAAACATAAGTTTTTTTTCCTCGTTGGCACAATCATAAAAATACTTTCCCGTGATATCTTTAATGGAATAAAGAAAAGAAAATATGCATATAAAATTGTTAGCATAAAATATAGAAGTCATCAAATGCCAAGAAGTAGTTAGCATTATTGCAAGACAACATTGGAAGTAACCGTCATTCTCATGTTCGTATATGCTCTTCCTGTTGCATCATATTCGCCGTTCCAATTTGTTTCACTAATAAGATATGAATTCTTTAATTATAAAAAAAGATATGAATTCTTTACATATATATATATTGTTGGTTTAGTGCTCTATGATGTACTGTTTATGAGCTTTATTTAGATACATTTGATGTATTGATACTTTCTATGGGTTATGAGCGTATTTGATTCATTACATGTTCTTGCATACTAATACTGTTTATGAGCTTTATTTAGATACATTTGATGTATTGATACTTTCTATGGGTTATGAGCGTATTTGATTCATTACATGTTCTTGCATACTAAATGTGTTATGGAATCCATGTATCATTATGAATGATACTTAACTCCCTAGTCTTGTGTCGTTATGGGAATAACGACATAATAAGACTAGTATGATGTGTGATTGATGATCACATAGATGATCATAGGTATTAGATACGATCACAATCATAGGTATTCGTTGGAGAACGAAATACTGGATTGACCCGCATGAGATTGTCACATGGATTAGCGTCATGACTTGAATCTCATATGACGGTTCCATGATTGGATCCTAAGACCTGAGATATCTACGGAATCCAACATGAGGAGTTGCGTACTTTGATTACGTCAAACGTCCTGCGTAACAGGAGGACTATAAATGCGTGTATCAGGTACGAAACGAATCATGTGCTGGATTGTAGATAGTCAAGACAGGATTTGTACCTCTCATAAAAGAGAGAGATATCGCTGGGTCCCTCGTGTGAGCGAGACTGTAGAAATGTGTGGCCGCACTATAGACGAACGTCGTCTATTTCAGACAGTCGAACTCAGTGAACGAGAAAGCAGTCGAATCAGATAAGGTGGCTTGTCCATGCCTTATATTCGACATATGATATCGTGATACAAAAGGATCAACAACCGGAATCTTCACTGGCGTTCATAAGATAACGAACAAACTCTATTCGAGATAGGTAGTCATAGTGTCTTGCTAGAGACCGCCTACGACTTGTGTAACCAAAATAAGAGATTTCGTGTTATACTGCTATATCGGATGAGCCTACAGGGTCACACACAACAGGGATGGACAAGAAAACGTCGAGAAAACTGGATAAGTGGTCCGGACCGTCCGGTCTAGGAGTAGACCGAACGAACCGAAGCATCTAGTCCGAACGGACCAAGTTGTTGGACCGAACGAACTAGAGAGTTCAGTCTGAACGGACCAAGTGTTGGACCGAACGGACTGACCCGTCAGTTCGAACAGACCCAGTTATGAAACTGGTCCGAACGGACCAAGTGTCCAGACCGAACGAACTACTAAGCAGTCTGTTCGGTCTGGGGTTCAGATTTAATTTTAAAGTCCGAATCTAGGGTTAATCACTTGAATAAGAGGAGAAATAGAACCCTAACACTAAGGAGCCGACCTAGAGAACTTTTCAGACCCTTTTAGAGAGTCTAAGGGGTTGAAGAAGTGATCTTAATCTCTCTTTCTCAAAGCACATCATCGAATAGAAGATTCGTGTCCTAACAGACAAGTTCCAAAGGTTGGAATCCATTCCGAGGTGTGGATACGTGTAGAGGGCAAGGTATTCTTCCTGTCTATAGTGATCGGACGAACACATCAATTGAAACAGGCCCCGGATCGATTGAGGTAAGCGTTCTAACGTTTCTACAAGATCATGCATGATAGGTTTTAGGGTTTTAACAAATTTTTGTTTTACATCCGCTGCGCAAATCCTAGAACCGATCTCTTAGGAATATGATTCGCTCATGAGATCCCAGGAAAACCCAACAGTGGTATCATAGCCTAGTTGTTCTGCATGATTTTGTTAGAACCCGATCACGCACGTTATAGGATTTGAATTGTTTGAATCCGTGTTTGCTTTGATGCTATGCATGATTTGATTATGGATCTAGGGTAGATTTCATGTTCTTTGCATAGTGTGCAAGAGGTTTCTGTTATGAGTTCACAGGCGAAAACGGGGTCGAAATCAGATCTGAATCGGGACCGAAACGACGAAGAACGTGATCTGATCGCGTTTTTCCGCCTAGACCGAACGGTCTGGTCCTCTGGACCGGACGATTTAGGGCTTTTCGTCTCCCTGGACTAAACGACCTCAGTCCTTCGGACCAAGATGTTGGACCGAACAGACTAAGGTGTGTAGATCGAACGGACTGGTTAGCCAGTCCGTCTGGTCTAAGTCACTAGTCCGAGAGAGAAGGTCCGAAGAGGCAAGTCCGAACGGTCTGGAGAGTCGGACCGAACGGACTGACAATTCCAGACCGAACGGACCGACGCAGACCCGAAGACCGAACCGCCCAGACCGATCGGTCTAGGCCTAGACCGAACGGTCTAGGTCCCGATGCTTCACCAAAATTTGATTTTGCGTTTCGGGATCTGGTTTGAGCAATCGTTGCTTAAAACCGATCAACTGTGATTCATAATAACATGATTCTTTCTTATGGATGGTCCATAGTGAATGAATGTATGTAACTTAATCAAGATATTATATATGTTTGATTGAGTGAGAGCTTCGGGATTGGGATTGCATAATCGATTGGATTATCCATTCGGGTTATGATCAATCGTTGCACAGAAACCTGTTAGATCTAGGAGCTCTACGAGTAAAGCACTTGTCAAGGCCTCGATCGTACGTGTCATGGGCCATGCCAAAGCTGGGTGTGCCGTATTATCTTGGTGAGGCAAGATGGAGAAATGATGGTTCTCATAGCTTGAAAGTAGATGCTTGATCTAAGCGTGGTTTCGAAAATCTCTTATTTATGTAATGCTAAGTGTGTACCTCCCATTACTAGAGTGTCTGTCAAGGCATCGATCGTCCGTAACACGGGTCATGCCAAAGCTGAGCGTGCCGGATTATCTTTGTGAGGCATGATGGGAAATCGTGGTTCCCACAGCTTGAACGTGGTTTACCTTAGGTTGAGTTATCAAGTTTTGACTTGAGATTTAACGGTACAGATGAGACGAGTATGCAATGATATTTGATATCATAGTCTCATAAAAGGATCTGAGAGTCACATTGGATGTGATTGACATCAGATGTCTACCTAAATAGCGTAAGGCTGAGTGTAACAACTCATTCTTGTGTGAAATACAGATATTAGTCCCATATAGAGAATTATTATAGGGTTATTTTTCTGTATGGGAATATAGCTCGTTTTTGCATCTATGTTGTCATTGTTTGATGATGGACTAGCTGGTAGTAAATCATAGATATATAGACACTGATTGATGATGGGCTAGTTGGTAGTTGATCATTAATAGAATCTGCATTTGTTTTGTATGTTTTGTTTGTCTTTTTTGTTAGGACATGGCGTCAACCGGTAGCGTACCGAGTTTGACAATGCGATCTATCCTTGAGAAGGATAAGCTGACCGGGACGAACTTCTTAGACTGATATCGGAACTTGAGAATTGTATCAAGCACGATAAGAAGTCTTACGTCCTGGAAGGGGCTCTACTACCAGAGCATGCAGCCAATGCCACGAGGGCCGTCAAAGATGCTTGGTTGAAGCATTAGACTCACGACATCGAGATCTCATGTCTCATGTTGGGAAGCATGGCCCCGAATCTGCAGAGGCAGTTTGAGGGAAAGAGCGTGTTTGATATGATCGAACAGCTCAAAACCATGTTTCAGGAGCTAGCGCGTACTGAAAAGTACAAGACGCTAAGGGCTCTTGTGAAGACGGAGATGCCGAGAGGCAGCTCTGTCAACACCCACATCCTCAACATACGAGCTCATGTTGAGGAGCTTGAGCGCATGGGAGTGACACTCGATGCTGACTTGGTTGCAGACTTGATCCTTATGTCATTACCTGAGGACTATAATCAGTTCGTGATGCAGTATCATATGCATGAGATGACTAAGAGCTTAGCCGAACTGCATGGGATGCTGAAATCGGCCGAGCAGGATATTGTGGTGCCCAAGACTTTGTTTGCTGTTGAGAACAACTCCAGCAAGAAGCGGCGAGGTAAAGCCAAGAAGAAGGTGGCGAAAAAGGCAAAAGTTGCCTCTACGCCCAAGCCTAAGTCCGATAAGGGTGACTGTCATTACTGCGGAGTGTCTGGACACTGGAAGCGTAATTGTCACCTTTACTTGGAGGATCTGAAGGACAAGAAGCTTGGCGAAGCTTCTGCCTCAGGTATCCACGTTATAGAGGCTAACATCTGTACTATATCTTCATGGGTATTAGATACCGGAAGTG
>NW_010970490.1:4665977-4666219 GCF_000463585.1 Tarenaya hassleriana | reverse complement strand
TTGATTGTGGTATTGTATCACAATTAACTCCTCCTGGAACGCTACAGTGGAACGGCGTGTCTGAACGGAGGAACCAAACACTGTTAGACATGGTTCGGTCAATGATGAGTCAGACAGAAGTCCAATGAAGTCGGCTGAAACAGGAGTCCAACGAAGTCGGCTGAAACGACGCCATATGAGATATGGACGGGGAAGCGTCCCGCGTTGTCGTTTGTCAGAATTTGGGGTTGCGATGCTTACGT
>NW_010970490.1:4665300-4665501 GCF_000463585.1 Tarenaya hassleriana | reverse complement strand
CAAGTATGGACTTTGATTGATGCATCTGAAGGGATAAAACCCATCGGATGCAAATGGATCTTCAAGAAGAAGACCGACATGGATGACAACGTGCACACATACAAGGCACGATTTGTGGCGAAAGAATTCCGTCAGATTCATGGTATTGACTATGATGAGACCTTTTCGCCCGTAGTTATGTTGAAGTCCATCAGGATCCTA
>NW_010970490.1:4665029-4665242 GCF_000463585.1 Tarenaya hassleriana | reverse complement strand
TTAACGGGAACTTGACCGAGGATGTGTACATGACACAACCCGAAGGCTTTGTCGATCCAAGGAACCCGAGGATGGTGTACAAGCTTCAGAGGTCCATTTATGGACTGAATCTTCATAAACGCTAACCTGGGACGCTTCCCAGTCCATATCTCATATGGCGTCTTCTGAATCGACTTTGTTGGACAGTTGTTCAGTATAAGCGCAGCCGTTTCC
>NW_010970490.1:4663805-4664889 GCF_000463585.1 Tarenaya hassleriana | reverse complement strand
AATTGTGAGACAATCCCACAATCTGCCAGATGGTCAGTGAACTCTTGGCTCATATACTCGCCGCCTCGATCAGATCGAAGCAACTTGATCGTCTTGCCAAGTTGGTTCTGTACCTCGTTTCTGAAAATCTTGAACAATTCAAGTGTTTCAGATTTATGTCTCATCAAGTAGACATAACCGTACCTACTGAAATCATCAGTAAATGTAACGAAATACAGATAACCTCCTCTAGCGGGTGAGCTCATAGGACCGCACACATCACTATGTATGAGTTCTAGCAACTCCGTAGCCCGTTCTCCTTTTCTATTAAAAGGAGATTTTGTCATCTTGCCCATCAAACAGGAATCGCATGATTCGATTGATTCATAATCAAAAGAATCAAGAAGTCCATCAGAATGAAGCTTCGCTATGCGTTTCTCGTTGATGTGGCCAAGTCGACAATGCCAGAGATAGGTCGGATTTAAGTCGTTCGGCTTAAACCGCTTGGTACTAACGTTATAGATCGACCTGTATCTAGATGGTTCATCTACTCATAGTCAATACCATGAATTTGACGGAATCCTTTCGCCACAAGTCGTGCCTTATACGTATGCACGTTGCCATCCATGTCGGTCTTCTTCTTGAAGATCCATTTGCATTCGATGGGTTTTATCCCTTCAGATGAATCAAACAGAGTCCACACTTGGTTGTCTGACATGGATTGCATCTCAGACTTCATAGCCTCACGCCATTTCTCGGAATCGGGACTCGCCATAGCCTCTGGGTATGTGGTAGGCTCGTCATGTTCTAATAACATGAGTTCCTCATTCCCAGTCACGAGAAATCCATATCTCGTTGGCTCTTGGCGAATCCTGCCTGATCTCCGAGGTTCACTCGTCAAAGGTTGAGTCACAACCGGCAGTGAAACAGGTTGAACTTCTTCAACTTGTTCACTCGGCTCAACGTCTACTTGCTGCTCTCGAACTTCCTCAAGTTCGATCCAACTCCCACTGACTCTTTTGGAGACGAACTCTCGCTCCATAAAAGTCGCATTCCTAGCAATGAACACCTTGTTCTCTGCCGGAATGTAGAAGTAGTAACCCTT
>NW_010970490.1:4662340-4663612 GCF_000463585.1 Tarenaya hassleriana | reverse complement strand
GTTGGACTCCTATTCAGCAGGTACGCAGCGGTCTCTAAAGCATAGCCCCAAAAGGACTTTGGAAGATCTGTCTGACTCATCATTGACCGAACCATGTCTAACAGTGTTCGGTTCCTCCGTTCAGACACGTCGTTCCACTGTGGCGTTCCAGGGGGAGTTAATTGTGATACAATACCACAATCAACCAGATAGTCAGTGACCTCTTGGTTCAAATACTCGCCACCACAATCGGATCGAAGTGTCTTGATCGTCTTGCCAAGCTGGTTCTGTACTTCGTTTCTGAAAGCCTTGATTATTTCAAGTGTTTCAGACTTATGTCTCATCAAATAGACATAACCGTATCGACTGAAATCATCAGTGAACGTAATGAAATACAGATAACCTCCTCTAGCTGGACAGTTCATTGGTTCGCATACATCACTATGTATCAGGTCCAATAACTCTGTCGCTTTCAGTCCTTTCCCCTTGAAAGGATGCTTTGTCATCTTGCCCATCAAATAAGACTCGCAAGATTCAAGACACTCAAAGTCAAATGAATCCAGAAAACCTTCATAATGAAGCTTCTGAATGCGCTTCTCATTTATATGGCCTAGACGACAATGCCAGAGGAAGAGGAAGGTCGGGTTGTTTGGCTTAAACCGTTTAGTACTCACGTTATAGATGGATGACGTCGAGTTCGAAGGCTGATCATTCAAGACGTATAAACCATTAACTAGATAACCATTACCATAGTAAATATCGTCTCGATAAATCATCAAACTCGAGTTCTCAATCACAAATCGAAAACCATCCAAATCCAGACATGAAATAGAAATAATGTTTATGTTAATCGCAGGCACATAGTAACAATTATTAAGTTCTAAAACAAGTCCAGAGGGCAGATGCAAATCATAAACGCCAACACACAATGCAGCAACCCTTGCTCCATTTCCGACGCGTAGATCCGCTTCTCCCTTAGCTAGCATCCTACTTCTTCTTAGTCCCTGCACATTTTCACAAATGTGTGAGGCACTTCCGGTATCTAATACCCACGAAGATATAGTACAGATGTTCGACTCTATAACGTGGATACCTGAGGCAGAAGTTTCACCAAACTTCTTGTCCTTCATATCCTCCAAGTAAAGGTGACAATTACGCTTCCAGTGTCCAGACACTCCGCAATAATGACAGTCACCCTTATCGGGCTTAGGCTTGGGCGTAGAGGCAACTTTTGCCTTTTTCACCGCCTTCTTTTTGGCTTTACCCCGCCGCTTCTTGCTGGAGTTATTCTCA
>NW_010970490.1:4660096-4662036 GCF_000463585.1 Tarenaya hassleriana | reverse complement strand
AACTGTCGACCCCTCAAACTGCCTCTGCAGATTCGGGACCATGCTTCCCAACATGAGACAGGATATCTCATTGTCGTCAGTCTGATGCTTCAAACAAGCATCCCTGACGGCTCTCGTGGCATTGGCCGCAGGCTCTGGTGGTAGAGCCCCTTCAAGGACGTACGACTTCTTATCGTGTTTGAGAACTATTCTCAAGTTACGAAACCAGTCTAAGAAATTCGTCCCAGTCAATTTATCCTTCTCAAGGATAGATCGCATCGTCAAACTCGGTACGCTACCGATTGATGCTATGTCTTACAAAAAGAGACAAAACAGAACGAACAAAACAAAAATGCAGATTTTATCAATGATCTACTACCAACTAGTCCATCATCAATCAATGTCAACATATCCATGATCTACTACCAGCTAGTTCATCACCAATCAATGACAACATGATGCATATACAAGCTATATTCCCATAAAGATAATACGGCACACCCAGCTTTGGCATGGCCCATGACACGTACGATCGAGGCCTTGACAAGTGCTTTACTCGTAGAGCTCCTAGATCTAATCGGTTTCTGTGCAACGATTGTACATAATCCGAATAGACTATCCATTCGATTATGTAATCCAATCCCTAAGCTCCCACTCAATCAAGCATATCTAATATCTTGATTAAGTTATATGCATTCATTCACTATGGATCATTCAAATGAACGAATCATGCTATTCTGAATCACAGTTGACCGGTTTAAGCAACGATTGCTCAAAGCAGATCCCGGAACGAAAAACTAAATTTTGGTGGAGTCTTGGGACCCAGACCGATCGGTCTAGGCCTAGACCGATCGGTCTGTACGGCTCGGTCTCCAGGTCAAGTTCGATCCAGACCTTTCGGTCCGGAATGGTCCAGACCGATCGGTCTTATTCCAGACCGATCGGTCTACGCATGCAGACCGTTCAGTCCGGACCTGTCGGTCCAACCGACTTGCGAAACCCTAGACCGATCGGTCCAGGCGAAAACATGGTCAGATCTCGTTTTCGTCGTTTCTGCCCCGTTTCAGACCCGAATTCGACTCCGTTTTCTCCTGAGACCTCAGAATTCGAAGCTCTTGCATACAACAATGAACAGAAAATCTACTCTAGATCCACAATCAAATCATGCATAGCATCAAAGCAAACACGGATTCAAACAATTCAAATCCTATAACGTGCGTGAACGGGTTCTAACAAAATCATGCAGAGCAACCAGGCTCTGATACCACTGTTGGGTTTTCTGGGATCTCGAGAACGAATCTAATTCCTAAGAGATCAGTTCTAGGGTTTGCGCAGAGGATGTAAAACAAAAATTTTGATGAAACCCTAAAACCTATCTATCATGCATGATCTTGTAGAAACGTTAGAACGCTTACCTCAATCGATCCGGGGTCTGTATCAATTGATGTGTTCGTCCGATCACTGTAGGCAGGAAGAATACCTTGCCCTCTACACGTATCCACACGGCGAAAAAGATTCCAACGGTTGGAACTTGTCTGCTAGGACTAAAGAACACTTTCTTCTTTGCGCAAGGGTTTTAGGGATCTTTCTCTTAGGTTTTTCACTCTCAAAACCTCTCAATAGGGTCTGAAAATCGTGCCAAGAGAATTAGGAAGCGTTCAGCTAAGTTATCCCACTTAAAACCCTAATTAGAGCGAGTTTAGGAAATCCCGACGTCTGGACCGATCGGTCCAGGCCTGAACCGATCGGTCTGGAGCTTTTTTACGTCTGGACCGATCGGTCTGGAACACTTTCCAGACCGTGTGACTATCACACGTTATCTCCGGACCGACCGGTCCAAGTGTCTGGACCGATCGGTCTGGCCTCCGCTGCACCGGGATTTTCTCGTCTCTTCTCGCGCATTTGTCCTTTCCTGTGTGTGTGACCCTGTAGGCTCATCCGATATAGCAGTATAACCCGAA
>NW_010970490.1:4659462-4659708 GCF_000463585.1 Tarenaya hassleriana | reverse complement strand
GTGCGGCCACACATTTCTACAGTCTCGCTCACACGAGGGGCCCAGCGATATCTCTCTCTTTTACGAGAGGTACAAATCCCATCTTGACTATCTATAATCCAGCACATGATTCGTTTCGTACCTGATACACGCCTTTATAGCCCTCCTGTTATGCAGAAAGTTTGACGTATTCAAAGCACACAACTCCTCATGTTGGATTCCGTAGATATCTCAGGTCTAAGGATCCAATCATGGAACCGCCATATG
>NW_010970490.1:4658305-4658975 GCF_000463585.1 Tarenaya hassleriana | reverse complement strand
CGAGGAGCTGGAACCTTCGTTTTGATGAGACAATCAAAAAGTTTGGTTTCTTACAGAACGAAGACGAGCCGTGTGTTTACAAGAAGGTTAGTGGGAACACAGTAGTAATTCTAGTGCTGTACGTGGATGACATTCTCCTTATAGGGAATGACGTTCCTACCTTGCAAGACGTTAAGTCTTGGTTAGGAACGCAGTTTTCTATGAAGGACCTGGGAGAAGCGGCCTATATTTTAGGCATCAAGATCTATAGAGATAGATCGAGGCGACTTCTAGGATTGAGTCAGAGTACTTACATCGATAAGGTCTTGAAATGGTTCAAGATGCAAGATTCCAAGAAAGGAACCTTACCGATGAGCAGTGGCACAGTTCTCTGCAAGAGTTATGAACAATACTAAACTCCCTAGTCGTATATCATTGTGAGAATAATGATATAATAAGACTAGTATGATGTGTGATTGATGATCATAGAGATGATCATAGGTATTGGATACGATCACGATCATAGGTATTTGTTGGAGAACGGAATACCGGATTGACCCGCATGAGATTGTCACAAGGACTAGCGTCATGATTTGAATCTCATATGGCAATTCCATGATTGGATCCTAAGACCTGAGATATTTACGAAATCCAACATGAGGAGTTGCGTGCTTTGAATACATCAAACGTC
>NW_010970490.1:4653563-4658116 GCF_000463585.1 Tarenaya hassleriana | reverse complement strand
AAGGTGGCTTGTCCATGCCTTATGTTCGACATATGATATCGCGATACAAAAGGGTCATCAACCGGAATCATCGCTGGCGTTCGTAAGATCACGAACAAACTCTATTCAAGATAGGTAGTCATAGTGTCTTCTAGAGACCGCCTATGACTTGTATATCCGGAATAGAGATTTCGGGTTATACTGCTATATCGAATGATCCTACAGGGTCACACACGCAGGGAAGGACGAAACGCACGAGAAAACGACCGAAAAACTGAGACGGAAGGGGCTGGAACGGATGGACCGAAAAGGCCAGACCCGATGGTCCGCCAGGTCTAGACCCGACGGTCCACGTTTAGATGCAGACCGTCCGTTCTAAGTGTTGGAACGAACGGTCCACGTAGACAACAGAACGTTCATTCTGGCTTTTCTGGAATGGACGGTCCACGTGTGCAGACCGTCCGTTCTGTCTTGCTGGAACAGACGGTCCACGTGTATTTCTGGACCGTCCTTCCAGCTTTCGGGTTTTCGAAAATTAGACCGAATTAGGGTTAAATCACCTTATAAGAAGGAGATTGAAATCCTAATTAATGAAGTTGAGCAGCCGTCGAAAATACAGAACTTGGAGAGCTTTTGGTCAGATCAAAAGAGTTCTAAGAGTTCCAAGTCTCATTTCTCTCGAAGCATCATACCGAATAGCTGATTCGGGTCCTAACAGACAAGTTCCAATCGTTGGAATCCATCCCGAGGTGTGGATACGTGTAGAGGGCGAGATATTCTTCCTCCCTTTCGTGATCGAACGAGTTCTTCAATTGATACAGGCCCTGGATCGAGTGAGGTAAGCGTTCTTACTTTTCTACGATTCATAAGAAGCATGGTTCTAGGGTTACATAAATTTTTGTTTTTACATCCGCTGCGCAAACCCTAGAATCGATCTCTTGGGAATAGGATTCGCTCTAGAGATCTCAGGAAACCCAACAGATGAAGCCTCTCCCTTCGTCGAAACATGAGTGTCATGTTAGGTCGATGGAGAGTAGACATTTAGTTGATTATGATTAGAGCATTTGGAGATTATGATGGTTTATGCTCTAGACATGATTATTCGCACGATGCATGATGCATGATGGATGATCATAAAGATGATCATAGTGTATTAGATACGGATCATGATCATAGGTGTTTATTTGTGAATGAATATTGGATGACTCGCAAGAGATTGTCACATGGACTTGACGTCATGACTTTAATCTCATGACTTGACATAACACCTGAGGTCTCTATATGTATCCGACATGAGGAGTGATTTTATTTGACATTGTCAAACATCAAAACTGTAAAAGGACGACTATAATGGATGTAGTTGGGAATGTCATAAATCATGTAGATGGTAGTATAGAGCCAAGATGGGATTTTGTTCCTCTCTTATGTGAAGAGATTTTGGGGTTATCTACGGGTTCCTAGCATGCGATCATATCGATCTAGGGTTTGGTTTACTAGGTTTCATGCAGCGGAAGAAAGATCTAAACCTAGTCAAACGTCACACGCAACCAAACTCGCAAAACCCGAAAGATCGTGTATATCACCGAGGGAATTGTTACTTACCTCGTTCTCGATGAGACTTGAAGTTTATTTCGATCCGGGGCCTGTTCTAAATCACCTAGGACTGAAGTTACAGTCCCTCTACACGTATCCACACCGACGGGAAGGATGCCAAACGATTTGGAACGAATCTGCTAGGATTAGTGAAGAAAAGGGTAACTCAAGAGACGAGATCCAATCCCGGAAAGAACTGGTTCTCTAGGGTTCTAGGATGTTTCTCTGAGTTTTAGGTCGGCCTTAATTAAGTTTGGACGAAATCCCAAACTTAAATAAGCTAATAAAACCCTAAAATCGAATTATGGAAACTTTCCGGATCCCGGTCCGGCAAACAATATTGTAGTTATATTTGGTGTAGTTGTAATCGGTGTAGCTATGTTTTTTGGGTATTACTATGGATTATCCTATGTTTAGAAATGTAGAAATGGTAAACGAATATTGGTGTAGTTAATGAATAATGAATGTTATGTTATTGACCCTAATTATAGTTATCAGACTATGAATGTTATGTTTTTGACCATTACACAAAGAAGATTATATTATGATATTAACATAACATGTTTGTACAGGATGAAAAAAAACCCGGCATAACATTACATCCCAAAAAAAGTTGGCATCATGGATACATAGTTCGACAATAGAATAGCCAACATCTTGGATACATTGAGTTCTATAAAAAAAAGTCGGCACAACTGTAGGTAGTGCATAATCATTTCCGTTTTTCTTGTCTTGGAATCTGGAATTTTCGACCCGTTCGAGGTGCAATGAAGACCGTGTTTGGTAGTGATGAGGTTGACTCAGGAAGATGTGCTCTCTGATGATGAGGAAATGCCGATTGTATTGTCTGACTCCCTTGTGTTGGAATGGAGGACCCTGCCAAACAGAATTTGAAATGCATTATGTTGTCTAATAACACCAGAAACTAAAATAATAGAATGGTTGTAAGTATACCATCGGGTATTGAGTTACCACTAGTCTGAGCATTTTCCGACATAACAGGTTGTGTAGTTTTTTTCTTCTTGGAAGGAGCTGGCCGACTTGTTTGCCCTCCCAACTAGTAAGAAAATATTCATCATAACCAATCAAGGAAACAAATAACGCATAAGCAAAACCAGAAAATGCAGTTTTTGTACCTTTACTTTTCTCGGACGACCTCTCCCACGTGTTGGACCTTCCATTTGAAATGGTTCATTTTTACATGTCTTGGCATTATGTCCGACCTGTTTACAGCGAGTACACGTCATTTTTCTTCCATGGCGTGAAAGTCGACCACTCTTTGACGGAGACTCATGCGGATCCTTTGTCCGATTAAACTTTCTCGGTCGACCTGGCATTGGTCTGTCATCAGGTAGAAAATCTCCTCCTGGTGTACCTGATGACAGACCAATGCCAGGTCGACCGAGAAAGTTTAATCGGACAAAGGATCCGCATGAGTCTCCGTCAAAGAGTGGTCGACTTTCACGCCATGGAAGAAAAATGACGTGTACTCGCTGTAAACAGGTCGGACATAATGCCAAGACATGTAAAAATGAACCATTTCAAATGGAAGGTCCAACACGTGGGAGAGGTCGTCCGAGAAAAGTAAAGGTACAAAAACTGCATTTTCTGGTTTTGCTTATGCGTTATTTGTTTCCTTGATTGGTTATGATGAATATTTTCTTACTAGTTGGGAGGGCAAACAAGTCGGCCAGCTCCTTCCAAGAAGAAAAAAACTACACAACCTGTTATGTCGGAAAATGCTCAGACTAGTGGTAACTCAATACCCGATGGTATACTTACAACCATTCTATTATTTTAGTTTCTGGTGTTATTAGACAACATAATGCATTTCAAATTCTGTTTGGCAGGGTCCTCCATTCCAACACAAGGGAGTCAGACAATACAATCGGCATTTCCTCATCATCAGAGAGCACATCTTCCTGAGTCAACCTCATCACTACCAAACACGGTCTTCATTGCACCTCGAACGGGTCGAAAATTCCAGATTCCAAGACAAGAAAAACGGAAATGATTATGCACTACCTACAGTTGTGCCGACTTTTTTGATAGAACTCAATGTATCCAAGATGTTGGCTATTCTATTGTCGAACTATGTATCCATGATGCCAACTTTTTTTGGGATGTAATGTTATGCCGGGTTTTTTTCATCCTGTACAAACATGTTATGTTAATATCATAATATAATCTTCTTTGTGTAATGGTCAAAAACATAACATTCATAGTCTGATAACTATAATTAGGGTCAATAACATAACATTCATTATTCATTAACTACACCAATATTCGTTTACCATTTCTACATTTCTAAACATAGGATAATCCATAGTAATACCCAAAAAACATAGCTACACCGATTACAACTACACCAAACATAACTACAATATTGCTGTATTCAACCATCTTAACATTCATCTTTTCCATATTCTGATTCATCTTGTCCATCCTAACATTCATCTTCTCCATCATCTTCTCCATCTTAACATCCATCATCTTCTCCATCATCTTCTCCATCTTAACATCCATCATCTTTTCCATCTTCACTTCATGTAACTCATCACGGAAACCATCCAACTCTTCAATTATCGCATCGTCAAGCCATTTGAAAAAATGAGAACCATTTCTCTGAAACATAAAACAACACAAACATAAGAAACCAATGTCATTTTCTGAAGAAAAAAAAAATATGTACAAATTACATACCTCTTGCGAGTCACAAGAAAAGAAAATTCTTCCAGGATTTTTGTCTGTTCTCGATGTCTTTCTTGATATAGGTAGTCCGCATTCACACCGAAATTGTAAAATTCCATTGAAGGAATGCGGTCTTGACGTCCATCTGTCATATCTCGTAGTCATAATACGCAGCTATGGCTAGCAGAATCCGTATGGATCTAAGCATCACGACTGGTGAAAAAGTTTCATCATAGTCTATACCATGAATCTGACGAAACCCTTTCGCGACGAGTCGTGCCTTACAGGTA
>NW_010970490.1:4649867-4652237 GCF_000463585.1 Tarenaya hassleriana | reverse complement strand
ATCCGAGTCTAAACATGAAATCGATATGATGTTCTTGTTGATGGCAGGTACAAAATAACAATCATGCAACTCCAATACAAGGCCAGAAGGTAAAGTCAGATCATAAGTCCCGACGGTTAATGCAGCAACTTTTGCTCCATTCCCGACGTGGAGATCTACTTCTTCCTTCGCCAATTGTCTACTTCCCCGCAGTCCTTGCACATTTGCACAAATATGCGAGGTACATCCGGTATCCAATACCCACGATGTAGAAGTAAACAAGTTAGCCTCTATAACAAAAATACCGGAAGTCGAAGCTTCTGCAAGCTTCTTCTTCCTCTGATCTTCCAGGTAGAGTCTGCAATTTCTATACCAATGCCCAACAGCATGAAAAAAATAGCATGACATAAATAACACTCTTCCTTCTTGGGTTTGGGCTTAGGCTTAGTGACAACACTTGTCAATTTCCTTTTGCCCTTACCTTTGGAACGCTTCCTTTTGCTGGAACTTTTTCCAACAACTGCCATATCATTCTTCCCTTGGCTCCCAGTTTTCTCTTGGAATGACACATTCAACTGATCAACTATCAAAGAATTGTTCATGTCCTCTAATTGCTTACGCAATTCCGAAGACATCTTTCCAAGCATCAAGCTGGACACGTCTAGACCATCATCCATATGTTTCCCATAAACATCAATGATCGATCTAGAAGCCTTAGTTAGAGGCTTATCCTTCATAAGGATAGATCGCATGGTAAGATTAACCAGATTCCTGCAACAGATATATTCTACAGAAAAGGACAAACAGACAAAATAAACACATCGCTTAGTACTCCTACTAACACAGACAATAGATGCAATATGACAAGCTCCCACTAAGAAAAACACCCTCAATGAGTTTCTAAGTGAGGAAGGATCCATATTTCACATGTTTTTGAGTCAGCTAGGGCATGACGCTCAAAACCATGCTATTTAGGTAGACAACACATTGTCAATCACATCCTATGTGATTCCTAGATGAGTATGGGATAGTGATACGCTATCACTGCATGTTCCTCATCTCATCCTTACCATCAGGTCCAAGTCCGACTTGATAACCCAATTCAAGCTCAACCATATCCGAGCTATGAGAATCACGATTTCTCCATACTGTCTCACCAAGATAGTCAGGTACGCTCAGCTAGGGCATGACCCGTAACCATGACGATCGAGGCCTTGACAGTTGCTCTACTAATGGGCGGTAATAGCTTGAGATTAATCATGAGGAAGAGGACAAAATTTCGGACTTGAGAAGTGTCTGAGGTCCAGTCCGGAGCTGACCAGAAACTGGTCCGCCGGACTGACCTTGGTCAGCTTCTCTGGTCCGCCGAATTGTCCGTTTTGAGAAAAATCTGAGCTTGGTCCGGGGCTGACCAACTTTTGGTCAGCTCCGGACCAACTCAGTCTTCTCCAACTACTCCGAGCTGACCAGGAATCGGACTCAGTTCGAAAACTGAGCTTAGTCCGGGGCTGACCAAACTTGGTCAGCTCGGACCGAGTCAGTCCGTTCCCTGTCTGCTCCGAGCTGACCAGAGGAAGCGCAGCGCAGATCAACTGGGCTTGGTCCGGGGCTGACCAAACTTGGTCAGCTACGGACCAACTCAGTCCGTTTCCTTGGTCCGTCCGCCGGTCTTCGTCTCGGACCTTTGTTCTCGCCTGGTCAACCGGACCAACTCTTGGTCTAGGGCTGACCAGCGAGAACTTTGGTCCTCCTGACCAAACACTTGGTCCGGAATTTGATCTGTCTGCTGGTCCGGCTGACCAACTCTTGGTCCGGCTGACTGCGGACAAATCAGATTCGGAACAGATTTTTCGGGCTTCGAAAATCATGGTTTTGTCCCGGTTTCGACGCACCGTTAACCCGTCCCAGACTCCATACCATCCATGCATCATTCAACAACCACAAATATCATTAAACATGCATAGATTCAATGATTACATGCAATTTAACGATTAAATCATGCAATCATACAACAAGCACGGCGATATACAGAGAACCAGGCTCTGATACCACTGTTGGGGTTATCTACGGGTTTCTAGCATGCGATCATATCGATCTAGGGTTTGGTTTACTAGGTTTCATGCAGCGGAAGAAAGATCTAAACCTAGTCAAACGTCACACGCAATCAAACTCGCAAAACCCGAAAGATCGTGTATATCACCGAGGGAATCATTACTTACCTCGTTCTCGATGAGACTTGAAGTTTATTTCGATCCGGGGCCTGTTCTAAATCACCTAGGACTGAAAATACAGTCCCTCTACACGTATCCACACCGACGGGAAGGATTCCAAACGATTTGGAACGAATCTGCTAGGATTAGTGAAGAAAAAGGTAACTCAAGAGACGAGATC
>NW_010970490.1:4649433-4649697 GCF_000463585.1 Tarenaya hassleriana | reverse complement strand
GAGGCCCACTGACCGGCTGACCTGAAGGCTTGGTCCGGCGGTCCACGCGTGGTCAGCTCCGGCCCAAGACCCTTCTTGGTCAGCTCAGTCCGACTCGTCTTTTCTCGGTCCGCCTGTCCCAGAGTCTGGTTCGGGGCTGACCAACTCTTGGTCAGCCGGACCAGACTTGGACAGATGACCGCAGACCGAGCTTCCGGACCTCCTGGACTGACCAAACTTGGTCCGGGGCTGACCAAACTTGGTCAGCTCCGGACCAACACATTG
>NW_010970490.1:4642996-4649310 GCF_000463585.1 Tarenaya hassleriana | reverse complement strand
TTTGAGCCACCCTTCAAGTTCATCTGCTTTCTCGTCTTGGCAAATCGACTAGTAAAATAGATGCAACTTCATCTATAGCGTGGCCACGCGTTTTTCATAGTCCGACTTCCACGAGAGGGCCCAGCGGTATCTCTCCTGTTAAAGAGGTGACAAGTCCCATATTGCATGTCTACTATCTCCATATGATTCGTGAACGTATCTGATCAACGCCGTTATAATCATCCGGTTAAAGACGACGTTTGACGCAGTCAAGACACGTCACTCCTCATATCAGATACTCTAGACATCTCAGGTATGAGGATCCATAAACGAACCGCTGTATGAGATTCAAGTCATGACTCTGTCCATGTGACAATCTCATGCGGGTCATCCAGTCACTCGTTCACAACGAGTACCCATGATTGTGATCTACATCCAATGCGTTGATCACACGTCATGCTAGTCTTGATTCAACATTGTTCCCACAATGATGACTGATTAGGGAGTTTAGAATCATTCTCTAATGATTCAAGGATGCCGAAATACAACAAACATGCTAATCGTATAACGGATAAATAATGCATTCATAAATCAATGAATCATACAAAGTAAAATGTCATATCATGGATCATCCTAGAGCATTACAACCAACAAGAGAGAGATATCGCTGGATCCCTCGAGTGAGTTGAGCTGAAACGCACGCAAACAGGGAGTCATAGTGTCTTGCTAGAGGCCACCTATGATTATTAATCCGAAATAGTTTCGGAACTATGTCTGCGTTGGACGGGCCTACAAGGTCACAACGTAGGGCTGTTATTATTTTCTGGAGCGTGCTTGGGATGGTCTGTTGTGATAGACTGAAACTTGATCATGAGTAGAGCAAGTGGGAGATTAATAAATATGGTGCTCTAGCCACGATCGGTTTATGAAACTGATTAAAAATTCATTGGATGGGTTTAGGTGGCCCAATGGGCCCATATGATATCTAACAAGGCTAATAGGTTTTAATAATCTTAATAGTTAAGTGAAAGCCAATTAGGCCCATTTGGTTTAATGAAACCTTAATCACTTATAATTATGAGTTAAAACATAATTTGGTGATTAAGAGATTTTCGAACTCTCTCTCTACTTCGGTCGTCGCCCTCTCTCTCCCGGGATTGTCTCGGTTTTCGTTTCCGATCTCTATATCGTGTTCTAGCAGACGCAAGCCCGTGAGTGTGAACTAGCTGTAGAGATCGAAACAGATTGGTATATCGATACCGTTATCATTATATGCAAGATCTGTTGATTGGGTTTCGTTTTATATATTCTGCTGCATGAAACCCAAAGTTGGAACCCTAGAAACCGTTATAAACGCAAGTTTAGGGATGTCCAAAACCCCAACATTATTTTTCTCTAATATTTTCACTCTAGTAATATTAGCTTATCTTTTTTAAAAGAAAAGAAACAATAATAATTTTATTTTTAAATAAAATTGAAAATATAAATTCAAGATATTATGAAAATAATATTATTTAAAAACACTTCTAGCTCTTTTGAAGGTGGAAAAGTGTTTTGTGAATAAGGTTATAGATGACAAAGTTATGAACAAAGTTTTCAATCGACCTAAATCATTATTATGTATTATTATGTATGTATGTATATATAATTATTAAAATAATTTAATTATCTTAAATGTATAATTTTTAATAGAAATTTATTTATTCAAGTTTTGCGATGATATATGCTCTGAATTATTATTATTTTTTTAGAAGAAAATATCATTTTATCTAATATTCTCACTATATCAATGTTACTTTATCATATTTATATATATATATTGTTTATATAATTTTTAATCTAATTAACAATATCATCATAAATCTTTTTTTATTATTTAGTATAAATCAAATTATAAAATAAATAATAAATAATTTTACAAAAATATTTAATATTTTTTTCAAAATATTCTAATTAACATATAAAATTTCAAACTCTATAAAAATAAAACAAAGAATAGAAGAAAATAAATTATACCAATTATTCCAATAAAAAATTTATAACATACCAATTATTACTTTATTTTAAAGAATAATACAAACTAAATTCAAGTTTATTTTTATAACACTTTTGATTTAAAATACTCTTTTAAACTAATTTCATAATTGTTTAAAATATATCAATGATTAAAAATTATAAAATAAAAATATAATTTCTACAATATAAAAGATCTATTATAATTTTACAAATTTAATCTTTTAATTTTTAAAATTTATAATAATAGTTTCTTATTTCTTTGAAATTTTATTGAATTTTAAAAATAATATTTTTTTTAAAAAAAGGGCCCTAAAAATTGGGGTCCATGTGCACATGCTCCGGTTGCACTCCCTCATAAACGATCCTAGATAGAATGAATATCAGAAGAATTTTTATAGCCGATATTGATGTAAATAAAAAATCTTCAATGATAAATATTATAACACATAAATCACTAGATTATTTAATAGATTTATAAAAAAAAAATATTATTCTTATTATATTAAGTTAACTGAAAACTGTTCTTATGTTAAACACAATATCATCAAAAAATATTTATATGAATACACAACTCAATATCATAAAATTATTTTATGGCAAATATATAAATTTAATCATTATCAAAACATTCTATAATATTTAACAATATTATTTTATTATTAACTTTTAGCTAAATGTTTTGTAGAGATCGAAAAAAAAAAGATCTGGATTTAAGACACTCATAACAAATTATTCACATCGTACCTATACAACGTGTAGATAACACTCATATTTTTACACAATTTTATTTTTTAAATATTTTTTCTATAAATAATATAATGATGATTTATAATAATTAAAATGTATAGATATATTTTTTGATGCATCTAACAAATAATCTTTATAAGTTTTTAATATAATAATATCAACAAATTATACAGTTCAAAAAAAGAATAACCCACACATTACATATGGGTCCTCACATAGTCTTATATATAAATAATTAGGTTTGAAAACTTCTCATGAAACCAGCTAAACATACACATCATCAAGTTTCTCAAATTTTATTAGTCATTTGATATATTTCCATCTCATCGTTTTTAGTAATATGCATTGTGCAATTAAAGTATTCATTGGTTATATATATTTTATTTTATTATTACAATTTGCAGCAAATTAATTTGTAACATTACTAAACCATTATAATAATAATGTTTTAAAATAAAACTAATATATATGATTTTACATTACAATAGATTATGATAAATATTACATTTTATCGTTATCAAATATATGTTCTATAAATTCGGTTAAAAAATTAATTTGTAACATTACTAAACCATTATAATAATAATTTTTTAAAATAAAACTAATATATATGAATGCGGTCTTTATTAGATTAAATATCATGATGACTTTAAGTATCATGAATTACTCCAAGTAGTGACGGTTTCATTTTTAGATAATAAAGGTGAATTTTTTGTATTTTAATTGTTAGAGTTTATCGACAATTTTTATATCATTACCTCAAATAATTAAAAATATGATAAGATAATGATACATTAATTAGAATTAATTAAAATAAAAAGAAGTAATAAATATGTTTAGTAGGCTCTATGTCATAGCTACGTACGTTTTTGACAACATAACGAATACCTCGATGAGCATAATAAAAAACATGCAACTGTGCTCACTCTTTAACTCAATAAACCATTGTAATTAAGATAACGCGTCGTGGTCCGTGGGTAATGATTACACACCCACTCTTTAGCAAATTTATTGTATTCAATTAGTATTTTAATCTCTTTCATCAAATTTTCTACGACCGTTATACCAATTGGATGACAATTTAAGCCACATCCCCAAAACTTTACAATCACATTTTTCTTTTTTTTCCACGTCGCTTACAGATTTTTGGAGTATGGATCCTCTTCCTCCATACCTAATTTTTTCGGATTTACGAGTGGGCCGTCCAACACAGCTAATTATCGATTGATTGTTACGCTTCTGGAAGGCTCGGAATGCCAAAAAGGATAGAGAGCTTATGAGCGTTGATTTTCTTATCATTGATGAAAAGGTATATCAACCAACACAATTATATATATTTAAAATTTATGTTTTTTCATAAAATTATATGTGAATTTATTTATGTCATTTTTATCTTATTATGTTCATTTTTTCCCAGTCAACTGTGCTTCATGACTCTATAAATAGATAACGTATTGGTTGCTACAAAGATGATCTCCATGAAGGCCACATTTATATAATTACCGATTTTTAGGTTATGAGAGCTAATCAACAATTTAGGCTAACCGATTTTAATTTGATATTACGGTTTATGGAACGAACAACTATTTTAGAAGCTTGTGACACATCTATCCAGATACCTAAAGAATTTTTTAGGTTTCGAGATTACAGTGAGTTGATAGCTTTGGCTAATAAAAATACCGAGTTTCCAGGTGAAATGATACATTTTTTTACTCATGTTTTCACCCTCAATATTATTCTCGATATTTAAATTAAAAAAACTTTCACTCATATTCAATGATACTAAGTTTTTAATATTCTATGTTCTAAATGAAGACGTTATTAGTTGAGTCTGAAGCATAAAAGATATGCAGGAGAAAAGAGTTGTTGATCTCCAAATGGCAAGGTATATAAATATATACTATTGTGTAATTATTTTTTGCGATAATCGCATATAAATACCCTAAACTTTTACAAAATTTCCAAATAAATACCTAAACTATAAAACTTCCAAATGAGTACCTGAACGTTTCAAAACTTCCATATAAAAACCCAAATTTTTAAAAATTTACCAAATAAAACAACTTTTGTTGACGACGTTAATTGACTGAGTCATCAATTTTTGTCGGATTCCGTTATAAATTAAACAGCGTTAATAGATTTTGGTTTTATTTGAATTTTTTTTAAAAGTCTGGGTATTTATATGGAAGTTTTGAAAAGTTCAAGAATTTATCTGAAAGTTTTATAGTTTAGGTATTTATTTAGAAATTTTGTAAAAGTTGAGGTATTTATATGTGATTATCTCTTGTTTTTTTGGTTATTACATATGAGTGTTATATTTAAATTTTGCATTTTTAATATGCTTTTTGATGCATATGTTTTATTAATATTGTAGTGCCAAAGATATTCGTATTAATGCATGAGATATGAAAACTGGAGATTTGCGTTTGAAGTTAGCGAATTCGGGTATACAAACTAAAATCATTTTGCTGACCAATATAAACCCTAAATTTGTTGAAGATAAAATTTTATAAATTATTATTTATTTATTTATCTACTCTATTGTTATTGTTATTTTTATATTTATTTTATTATTATCCATCCTACACGAATACTATATATATTTATATAATATCTTCTCTTTAAAGTGAATGTGAATGTGAATGTGAATGTGTCGATGTGTATATAGGTTGGAAGTAAACATTCGATTTTTATATAATATAAAAATGTAAAAGAGAGTTCTTTTTCGGATATTAAAAAAATTAGGGACAAACTCAAAAAAACCTTCAACTATCACATTTACACAAAAAAATCTTCTACTTAAAATTAACTATAAATAATCATCAACTATTAATCTTGAGTAAAAAAGACCATCAACTATATTAATTGATTAAAACTAATATTTCATTTTAAATTTGTTATAAAAATCATCAACTATTAATTTTGATAAAAACAAATTCACCATCTATCTAAATTTATCAAAAAAATATTATACTTTACATTTATTAGAAAAATCTATAAAATTTGAATAGAAAAACATATATAAATTATACAATTTTAAAAATCATAATAAAAATATAATATTTATTAAAAGTTATCATATTTAAAATTTATACAAATATTATAAACATCAACCTTTATATAATAAATTTGTATAAAAATATTATCTTTAAAATTGAGTCTATTTTTTTAGCTGTAAATATTATATTTAAAATATTATCATAGATTAATATTTGAGAGGTTGTAAATTATGTATATTTATTAGATGTAAATATAAGAGATAATATATGTATTTTTTTTAAATAAAATTAAAATATGATAATTTTATATATAATATTTTAAATTAAGTATAGTTTATTGGTTATAGATTTTTCTATTTTTCCGTATAATATTTTTTATAATTTTAAATACTTAATGAATTTTTTATTAAAATTATTAAAAATCAATAAAAATTTGAAATTGTTATAGAAAAATTAAATTAATAATTTACCATCAAAAGAAAGACCAACAAAATAAAAATACTTCATAATGATGAAATGGTCAGTGTAACAACCCAGATTTAAAAAAAAAAAAAAAAAAAAAAACAAAAAAGC
>NW_010970490.1:4639323-4640912 GCF_000463585.1 Tarenaya hassleriana | reverse complement strand
ACTGTCGGCAACGACCACAGTCGCGGTTTTCGTCCGGGCCGACCTGAAAATGACCCCTGCGCACTAATCCGACCAGCAAACTCAACCTTTTGACCCTAACGCGTGATTAGGTCTCTCCTGGGTCCGGATTTCTGTCGGAAATCGCCTAATCCGAGCTTAAATTAACCCCTTTCTCTCTCATTTGTTCTTCACCATTCAAACTCCGAATTCTCTCTCAAATCCGAGGCAATTACGCTCGAGTTGGTTTCTGCAGACTCAGAGGAGCATCCCCAAGCTTCCCATTCAACACCCATAGCACGGGCTTAACCCGAGGTGAGTGAATTCGAGTTTAATTCGGAAGTCTGTTAGACATGGGGTTTTGGGTTTTGAGTGATTTTGTGAGAAATTGATGTTTGATTCGTGTTGTGCATGCAATTTTATGAGTTTTAGTGTTATACCCATAGTGAATCGTGCATGTTTGTGTGTTTTGGTGAAAATCCGAGGACCAGAACGTCCGGTCTGAGGTCAGACCGTCCGTTCTAGGTCCGCAGAAGAAAACGCGAAGTCTGGAGGTTGAAGACGACTCCAGAACGTCCGTTCTGCAAGTCCGGAACGTCCGTTCTGACTTGCCAGAACGTCCGTTCTGGACGAGACGGAACGTCCGTTCCGCACTTGCCAGACCGTCCGGTCTGACGAGACGGAACGTCCGTTCTGAACCGATCGGTCTAGGACTAGACCGATCGGTCTGAAAAAAAAAAAAAAAAAAGTAACGGAACTGTAAAATTTCACCATGAGGAAAATTGAAAATCATGATAAGACGGGTCTAATATGACCCTGGTTAAAATTATGAAAAAGTGAAAAATATAAATTATACCGGAATTACGGGCCAGACCGGACCCCACGTAGTCTGGACCCAAAATGAATAACAGGTAAGGTTAGAAACCACGGAATGAACCGAACTGGTTATCCGGGCGGACCGGGACCAGCTAAGTCATACCGGAGGTACAATTCGGTAAACTCGATGAAGAGAATGAAAGAAAATATATAAAGAAATATAAAAGACTACACAAGCGGAAATGCATGTATAGTAAATAAACTATATAAATGCATGCGACTGGATAGATGGCATGGCACTAGCGTTAATTCGGAAGGGTTCGGATTAACGTTTAGCGCGTGATTGTAGAAACGGACGCTTGTGAATGATTATACGATGGTTGCGAGTTTGCGTCTCATCTACGGGCCATCCGATCCGGGTCGGATGCCACCCGTATGGGATATGATTGTGAATGTGACGATGATATAATCGCGCCAACGTCCGAATGACAGGACGGTTATGGGCATCCCGATGACTTGCGTGGATAGCCGATTGGGGTCGGTACTATTGCGTGACGAGAAACACACGGTTTTTAGAACCGCGCCAACGTATCCGTTAGCGACGGAGCGGATTCCGGGAGATGAGTCTCCCGAGGATGAGGCAATACATATACCTGAGATTCGGGTGGATTGTGGTCCCCCGAGGAGGTGGTACGGACTTACTCTGCCAGGTTCGGGCCCGAACCTGACAAGTATTTCCGCGGCGGATGGTCGGCGAGGGAGAGTTGCAGCGATTG
>NW_010970490.1:4635168-4637199 GCF_000463585.1 Tarenaya hassleriana | reverse complement strand
TAGAAACCACGGAATGAACCGAACTGGTTATCCGGGCGGACCGAGACCAGCTAAGTCATACCGGAGGTACAATTCAGTAAACTCGATGAAGAGAATGAAAGAAAATATATAAAGAAATATAAAAGACTACACAAGCGGAAATGCATGTATAGTAAATAAACTATAAAATTGTACTACTTAGTTCTTTGGATTTCGATCACGATTTCTTGGTTTTATCCAATAATTTCGAGAACGGGTTGTCACATTCTACCCCCCTTAAAGTGAATTCGTCCTCGAATTCGAACGAACTTAAGTTGAAAGTTACGTACCAAATAAGTGGGGGTAATGATCGCGCATCTCCTTCTCCGGTTCCCAAGTCATGTCAGAGACTCCTTGACTCCGCCACAAGACTTTGACCAAGGGAATCTCCTTATTCCGCAACTGCTTCGTCTTGTAGTCCACGATTTGTAGCGGTTCATCATGGAAGTGAACATTGTGGGTAACCTCAATCTCTTGGGGTCGTAAGATGTGGGATGGATCTGCCACGTATTTCCGTAACATGGACACGTGGAATACATCATGTATGTTGCCGAGTTCTACCGGTAATTCCACTCGGTATGCCACTGCTCCCACTTTCCCAATTACTGGATACGGCCCAATATAACGAGGCTTGAGCTTTCCCGTTTTACCGAACCTTGCATGTCCTCGAATCGCCTGTACTCGTAGGAATACTTGATCGCCCACTTCAAGTTGGAAATCCCGTCTCCTTTTATCAGCATAAGACTTCTGGCGATCTTGAGCGACTTTCAAATTAACCTTGATCTTTCTGATAACTTCAGTCGTCTCCTCCACTATTTCAGGCCCAAAGGTTCGTCGCTCTCCGATTTCTGTCCAACAAAGTGGTGTCTTACAAGGCCGCCCATACAGTGCCTCGTAAGGTGGCATCCCGATGCTAGCATGATAACTATTGTTGTACGCAAATTCGCACAACATCAGGTGCCGATCCCACGGAATTCCCCAATCCAATATGCACGCTCTCAACATATCCTCGAGCGTTTGGATAGTTCGTTCTGACTGTCCGTCTGTCTGTGGATGATATGCTGTACTCATCTTCAGCTTCGTCCCCAATGCATCCTGTATAGCGTTCCACAGTCTTGAAGTAAAGCGAGGATCTCTGTCAGAGATAATCTCACTCGGCACTCCATGTAATCGGACGATCTCATCCACATAGATCTCTGCCAACCTCTCAACTGTGTACTCTTGTCGGATCGGTATAAAATGTGCCGATTTGGTCAATCGGTCCACAACCACCCAAATAGCGTTCTTCTTTGTCAAAGTCGTTGGCAATCCAACCACGAAATCCATCGCTATAGAGTCCCACTTCCACTCCGGAATCTCTAATGGTTGTAACTTTCCTCCAGGCATCTGTCGTTCAGCCTTCACTTGCTGACACGTCAGACATCGCGCAACAAAATCTGCGACATCCCTCTTGATGCCGGGCCAAGTGTACCACAGTCGTAGACCTCGATACATCTTGCTAGCTCCTGGATGGATCGCTAATCTGGACTGATGAGCTTCTTGCAAGATCTTCCGTCTCAGCTCGCTGTTATCTGGTACACAAAGCCGGTTATGCAATCTCAATGCCTGTGCGTCATCCAACTCGTACCCTTTCTCGCGATATCGTTCAATCTCCTGTATGTACTTCAAAAGTTGAAGGTCGTTGCGCTGTTCCGAAATTACCCGTGCTCTCAGATCTGGAAACTGTTCATTCTCTGCAACAGTCAAATGACCCAGTATAGCCGACAACTCAGCTATATTCTCCTGTGATGAGGACAATACTCTGATAGCAGATAATATCTTCTTCCGGCTCAATGCATCTGCCACAACGTTTGCTTTACCTGGATGGTAAGCAATTTCCAAGTCATAATCGGCCATCAGTTCTAACCACCGTCTTTGTCGGAGGTTCAAATCTTTCTGTGAGATGACGTGGGTTAAACTTTTATGGTCGGTGTTGAGTTTAACCTTCTCACCGTAAAGATAAGATCTCCAAAT
>NW_010970490.1:4626917-4632914 GCF_000463585.1 Tarenaya hassleriana | reverse complement strand
CATATATCTATATGTTTGTGCTTTCCCTGGCACCATGAGAATAGAACTCCGGGTTACGCCCGAGTTCACTCTCTAAGCAATTAGCTTAGGACGTTGTTACGCAACGTTTCCTATTTTATTTACACTTAAAAAATCTTCTACTTAAAATTGATTATAAAAAACTATCAACTATTAATTTTGAGCAAAAAAGACCATCTAATATATAAATTATTTAAAACCAACCTTTCTCTTTAAATTTGTTATAAAAATTCATCATCTATCTAAATTATTCAAAAAATAATTTTTTTTTAAATTTATTATAAAAATATATAAAATTTGAATAGAAAATATATATAAATTATACAATTATAAAAGTCACAATAAAAATATAATATTTATTTAAACTTATCATATTTTAATATTTAAAATTTATATAAATATGATAAACATCAATTATTATATAATAAATTTATATACAAATGTTATTTTTAAAATTGAATACATTTTATTGGTTGTAAATATAAATTTATTATATAATAAATTGAATACATTTTATTCGTATAGATAATATAAATATATATATATATCAATTTTAAAAATAACATTTGTATATAAATTTATTATATAATAATTGATGTTTATCATATTTATATAAATTTTAAATATTAAAATATGATAAGTTTAAATAAATATTATATTTTTATTGTGACTTTTATAATTGTATAATTTATATATATTTTCTATTCAAATTTTATATATTTTTATAATAAATTTAAAAAAAAATTATTTTTTGAATAATTTAGATAGATGATGAATTTTTATAACAAATTTAAAGAGAAAGGTTGGTTTTAAATAATTTATATATTAGATGGTCTTTTTTGCTCAAAATTAATAGTTGATAGTTTTTTATAATCAATTTTAAATAGAAGATTTTTTAAGTGTAAATAAAATAGTTGAAGGTTATTTTTGGATTTATCTATACGAGTCGATATATATTTATATAATATAAAAATATGTCAATGGGTTTTCGGACATATGTCTGACCATTTCATCATTATGGAGTATTTTTATTTTGTTGGTCTTTCTTTTCTTTGACTTCCATATGTATTTGCATGAACTAGATCATGACGTATATACACACAGGCAAAAGCATATACACAAAAAAAAAAATTGGTATTTTTGGAAAGGTTTTTTGCCACAAATATTTTTTAGTCATAAAAAATATCACAGTTAATAATCAAAAGTCTTATAATGGTTTTTTTTAGGATAAAACCCCTAAAAACCTCCAACTTGCAAAAATATATACAAATAAACCTTCAACTTGAAAAACTATCATTCAACCTCCGAACTTGTAACTTGTCACTAAATAAAACCTCGAACTTGCAAATTATTGCTCTAATAAACCTTTGACCGGTTTGACCACAATTTCAGGCGATCGAAAATCCACGTATTAACGGATTGCTGATGTCACCTTATACACGTTATCAATTTTAATTTAAAAAATGACAACAACAATCCGTCAATACGTGGATTTCCGATCGTTTGAAGTTGTAGTCAAACCGGTCAAAGGTTTATTAGAGCAATAATTTGCAAGTTCGAGGTTTTATTCAGTGACAAGTTACAAGTTCGGGGATTGAATGACAATTTTTCAAGTTGAAAGTTTATTTGTATATATTTTTGCAAGTTGGAGCCTTTTTTTTATGATACAAACATGTTATATCTAAATACCACCTCTGCATCCAGGTTCTTCTTTGATGATGAAACTGATGCAAGTAGGAGATTTATAAACATGTATATTTTATAAAATTGTTTTTTATCAATATTTTATGAGATTATATCATAATATTTTAATATAGGTTTAGGAACAACATCGATAAAGCCTTAAAGATCGAGGAACCCGTTCATACGGTTATGAAAATGGAACTCAGCCACTCACCAATGTTTCGTGTCGGGTCTGATTCAGTCGGAGTTTTCGTGGTGATTGCAAACTCCACTCTAATTCCAGCTCCAAGACTCCTCTAGGCACGTACAAGATGATGTCTTCACAAAGTCATCGCCATCCAAAGTGCACTACACATGCTCCTCAAGATCAGAAAAAGTTACACCGAATGGACCAAATGCAATACGCACATACTCGAATTGGAAGCGAAGGCCAGACCGGCGGACCAAAGGGGTCTGACCGAACGATCTGAGCCGAGAAAATGGCGGAAATGGAAAAGGGTGGGTGTGAAGTAAAAAGATGAATTGGAATACGTGAAATAAATGACATTTGTTAAAAAAAAACGAGGATATGGTGAGATGTGAGAAATAAACGAAGAGGGATTTGTGTGTATGCCAGTACTAGTATATTGGGGAGGAACACGTGACCAGTACCTGTTGACGAATTGAGTCAGTACTGATACGTGTGTGTGGGTTATTTTGTAATAGTACCGGTTGACGAATTTAGTCAGTACCATTACAGGAGTGCATGCTCATAATAGTGTCGGTTGACGGTGTGGAGTCAATACTATTACGGGGTTGGGTTACGTGAAACCAATATCGGTTGACGTATTGAGTCAGTACTGGGGTTATGTGTGGAGGAATAGTATCGGTTGACGGCGTAGAGTCAGTACTATGCAGGAATGGGTACCCCGTAGATAGTATTGGTTGACGACGTGGAGTCAGTACTATTACGAGGGTAGGAAAATCGTGGAGCTAGTGTCGGTTGACGAATTGAGTCAGCACTGTGTGAGACGGTGGTTTTTGGCACATAGTGGTACCGGTAGACAAATTGAGACAGTGCCGCTATGTTGGTCGGTGGATTCCGGTGATCCACGTAATAGTATCGGTCGATGACATGGAGTTAGTATTATTACATGGGTGAGTACCGGGGAACCATGTAGTCGTATCGGTTGATGGCGTGGAGTCAGTACGATCGCATTGGTGAGGGCTAGTGATGGTACGGTCGATGGCGTGGAGCCTGTACCATACCTCTGGGATTACCGGCGCATCACATGAATAATATCGGTTGACGAATTGAGTCAGTACTATTTTGGATCGAGGATTTGACGGATCAACCCTATGATGTTAATCATATGGGCATGCTTGTTGAAATTGTATGATAAAACGTATTATTATTAAAATGGTTATAATAATGTTTAAACTATTGATTTGACACCGTTTCTCGATGAGAACGAGAACACCGGGTTTAATCCGGGTCCCTCACTAAACAACTTTGCTTAGCCCTCGTTGTTGACCTTTTTCAGATCCCGAGGAGCACTTGCAACATACTTTGGACGACGACAAGACTTTCGAATTAAACTCGAATTCACTCATTTCAGTTATGCTCGTGTGTTGGGAGTTGAAGGGGAAGTTTGTTAAGCTTCTTTTGGTCTGTAGTCAGTTATGCTCGTGTGTTGGGAGTTGAATGGGAAGTTTGTTAAGCTTCTTTTGGTCTGTAGAAGCAAGGAAGAGCGTGAAATTCTTCGGGTTTGAGAGAAAAAGTCGAGCTTGCAGATGAAGAGGAATGAAGACGATGAATGGGTTAAGTAAAGCTCAAATTGGGCAGGTCTGAATGAAAATTTAGACCCATGGCGGGAAACATCGTGTCCTAGGGTCGCTATGATCGGCAAACCGGGCTTTTGGTCGAAAAATAGCGAGTGCAAATCGCTTTCAGGTCGAATCCGGACAAGAAATCGTGACTTTCGTCGTTGTTCAGAATTCAGACCGGCCGGTTTGGGTCACTATGATTTATCTGGTATTGCCGACAGCCTAGACTGCTCGGTCCAGATAATTTTTTTTTTTGAAATCCAGGTTATCACAATTACTAATGTTTTAGAAGAATAATTTCATCGCTTTAACCTTCAACCTTTTTGCAGATAGTACGAAATGTTCTCATAAGGGGATTTGGATTCCACGGGGAATGAGGGATCTTTGTCTTTGAAACTAATGTGAATTTTTTTTTCAATTTGACCCCAAAATTCTATAATTGACGAGTTAGAAAAATCTCGATTCAATTTGACTCACCTATTTTACAAGTTAAATGAGTCGACTCACCAATCAAAGAAAATTATAATATTCTTATTTATATTATAAAATATTAAATAAATAATATTTAAATATAAAATTTAAATATTTAAATAAGCTAGATAAAAGTAATTATATATATATATATATAAAGTCCTCATCTCTTGAGCCAACGCGTAACTCGTAATCCTCGAGTTGGGTTGTTAGAGTTCACGAATTGTGACGAGCTGACTGTTAGATTCGCTTACAAATAAGATTAAAAAATATCGATTTGACTTGCTTAAAAATGAGTTGGTAACGAATTAACTCGCGAGCTTAACTCATTTTGAGTCCCCTAAGCATATGCCACCAATAATCAGGCTTCCGGAGAAAAACAAAATGGTTTCTTCCATTGGATTTTTGTAGTTATAATTTTGGATCTTTGATTTTGTCCCTTTAGGCAATGTTTTGCTTATCCACGGCATACACAAGAGATTTAGATTTTATTTATGTAGATATTAGAATTTTCGAAACGTAGAAACTCAAAAAATGACAAACAACAATAATAAATTTATTAATTGAGCCACAACATTTTCCTCGTTGCTTTGAGAAGAAGAAAGGTTCGAATCATCTTTGCGGAAAGCCCTAGCAGAAGAAGAAAGGTTCGAAAACGAAATGGTTTGTAAACTGTAACAAAAATTATTCTATAGACTCCCGACGCAAGAGAATATCGCCCCTACAACCAAAACCCTAAAAATTCACCCCCACCGGCCGGCCCACTACCGGCCGGAAAAATCACTGGCCATGGTCTCTCCATCTCACCCCTCTTCCCCTCCTCTTCTCCCTTCCCCTCTATTTTTTTCCCCAAATCCCCTTTCACCCCCGATTCTTCCTCTTCCCTCATCCCAAATCAAAACTGCTTCTCCTTCGCAGTTATCGCCCCCTTCTTCCCCAGCCACGGTGCGGGCATCCTCGAGGATTCCGGCCCCGTTATCTCCTCAAATCCCTGCTCAAGTAGGTGTTCCCCCCTCTTTGGTGACCCTCCCCCTCTCTAGTGGGGATCAGTCAACATCGGAGCAAACTTCCTCTGCTCCTAATGGCGGTGTTCAGGTAGCTGTGACCCAAACAAATCATGCTCCCAAACCCACTTGGAGTCAGAAGGTAACCGGCTCTTTGCGATACTTGAAAAGGACTGGGGAACCAAAATTTCACCCATCGGGCATTCCTATTGTCACTATCCCTGAAGAGTCTCTCATCGATTCCAAGAAGGAATGGGAGTTGTTCGTCATAGGCAAGTTCTATGGTGTACCCCCATCTATGGGCCGCATCATTGGATTTGTAATTTCGTTATGGGTGCGCGGTGGGTTGAAGGTTCGTGTGCACACCATGGGGAATGGTTCGTTTCTCTTTAAACTACCAAATCTGTCAACGAAGAATTTCGTCCTCGGAAGGAAGCTATGGCATATTGGTGATCACCCGTTGTTGGTAACGGAATGGGATCCGGACCACGACCCTGAAAAACCTGCCCTCAGCTCGGTTCGGACTTAGGTCGAGCTGCGAAATGTGCCGAAGAAGCTATTTAGCATAGATGGATTGAGCCGCATTGCCTCTCGGTGGGAGAACCCCTATTTTTTGACAGAGCTACAGAGGCAAAAGACAACCTCTCCGTGGCAAAGATTTTCGTCGACGTTAGACTACACCCTCGACCCCCGCATCAGATTCTTCTCGAACTACCAAAAGGAGAGGTCAAGAAAGTGGACATCTCTTATGCTTGGCTACCACCAGTCTGTACGCGTTGTCAGGAAGTGGGGCACTCAACAAGGCATTGCCTCTTCCTCAAGCCGACCCCCCTGTTACAAATCCCCCGTCCCCCACAAAGGCTGATCCAATAATGGTTATAATAATGTTTAAACTATTGATTTGACACCGTTTCTCGATGAGAACGAGAACACCGGGTTTAATCCGGGTCCCTCACTAAACAACTTTGCTTAGCCCTCGTTGTTGACCTTTTTCAGATCCCGAGCAGCACTTGCA
>NW_010970490.1:4611505-4626574 GCF_000463585.1 Tarenaya hassleriana | reverse complement strand
AGATTTGGAAGCCGACCCTAATCCTGAATCTTCTGCCATACCAGTCGTAGAGCAGAGTTCAGATCATCATCCTGCTCAATCAGAGCCCGAATTCCAACCGGTCAAATTAAAGGGCAGAGGTAGAGGAAGGGGTCGAGGTCGCGGTCTCAAGGCCGCCGTTGTAAACTAACCTGCATCCAAGGATTCTATGATTTTTTGTTGGAATGTTAGGGGGCTCAACAGCCGTAATAAAAGCCACGCGATCAAATCCTGGCTATTGGCACATAGACCCACAGTGGGTGCCTTTTTGGAGAGCCACATTCTCACCCAAAATGAGGCTCGTTTTGTGTCTGCTATACCCCAAGGTTGGAGATATCACTCAAATCACTTCGCTGACCCTTCCGGACGGATTTGGATCATTTGGGATCCAACGGTAAATGTCACGATCTATCACGTAATAGATCAAGCCATAACTTGTGGAATTGAAGATTTAAGTTCGGGTCTTAAGACCATTGCCACTTTTGTCTATGCCAGAAATCAACCAGCTGCCCGAATAGCTCTTTGGAATAGCTTGCGTGAAATTTCAGCTTATTCTCTGATGACAGATCAGCCTTGGATTGTTTTAGGAGATTTTAATCAGGTTCTTCGGCCGGAAGACCGTTCAGACTTCCCTGGATACCAACTGAGGGGTGCTGGGATGGAGGAATTTGCTTCATGCCTAGAGGATGTGTCCTTATTTGATATTTGTTGCAAGGGTAACCGGTACACATGGTGGAACAATCAAGTGGAGAACCCAGTTTCAGTTAAGCTGGACCGAGTGCTGATAAACGAAGAATGACTAACCAGATTTCCCGGAGCTTATGGGGAATTTCTTGCACCCGGGGTCTCAGATCATTCTCCTTGCTTAATCCACATGTCGAGTATGCAACATCGGGTAAAACGTCCCTTTAAATACTTTGACCACCTCTCCACTCATCCATCCTTTGGACAAATTGTTGCAGATCATTGGAGCTATGATGATGTAAATGGTACATCTCAATTCAAGTTCTGCAAAAGTCTCAAACAGTTAAAAGATCCTTTGAAACGGCTAAATAGGAGTGCTTTCAATCAACTTCCACAAAAGCTGAAAGAGGAAACTAGGAAACTTGAGCAAATTCAATCAGCCCTTTTGACCACCCCCAATCCGACGCTAGCAGCTCAAGAGTATGCAATGAGACAGAATTGGCGGTGGCTTCTGCAAGCGGAGGAATGTTTTTTCAGGCAAAAATCCAAGATAAATTGGTTGAAACTAGGGGATGGGAACAACTCTTATTTTTACAATTCGGTCCGCCAGAGGAGAGCTAGAAATCAGATTCATTTCCTTACAGATGAGGTTGGAAATAAGATCTCAGACCCTTCAGCCATAAAAGACCATGCAGTGGGTTTCTACAAACAGTTGCTTGGCCGTTCAGACCCGGATGTATTGCGTGCTCCTCTTGCTTGGTTAGACAGTCTTTTCCCCGAAGCTTGTCCAAGTGAGATTCAAGCATCCTTAATCGCGGAGGTAACCTCGGAGGAGATTACCCAAGTTTTCCAATCCATGGCGAGGAACAAAGCTCCCGGGCCAAACGGATTCCCAAAGGAATTCTTTGTATCTTCTTGGGATACCGTGGGAGAGCACTTCATTGCAGGGGTGAAAGAGTTCTTTCGCACAGGGAAGCTACTAAGGGAACTCAATGCCACCATAATCACCTCGGTGCCTAAGATTCCCGAAGCCACAAAGCTAGGGGATTTTCGGCCTATCAGTTGTTGTAACTTTCTATACAAAGTTATTTCAAAGATTATCGCTAACCGCTTTAAGCTTATCCTCCCTTGGGTGGTATCAGGAAATCAGGTGGCATTCCAACGAGGTCGGAATATGTTGGACCATATATTACTTACCTCGGAGCTGATTAGAGATTATCACAAAGCGAGTGCGGCGCCTAGTGCTATGATGAAAGTGGATATAAAGAAGGCTTTCGATTCTATATCATGGGATTTCATTTTGGATATTCTCAAAACTATTCACTTACCGTCACAGTTTATTGGATGGATCCGAGTATGCATTTCAATGCCTTCTTTCTCGGTGGCCATCAATGATGAGTTAGCGGGATTCTTTCCGGGAACTAGGGGGCTCCGTCAAGGTGATCCAATCTCCCCATATCTGTCTGTTCTCTCCATGAAAGCCTTATCAAGATCATTAGACAGGGCTATGCGGCAAGGGATTCTGAACTTTCATCCAAGGTGTGGCTCCCCTCTGATCTCTCATCTTGTTTTTGCTGACGACTTGATAGTGTTTGTGAAGGGAGAAGCGAGCTCAATTATGGAGGCAAAAAACTTATTACTGGAGTTTGGGCGGTATTCTGGATTGTACCTGAATCCGACTAAGTCTGAACTGATTCTAGGAGGTGTGACACATCAGGATGCTCTGACCATCAGCTCTGAGGTGGGGTTTTCCCTGGGAAAACTGCCTGTCCGTTACTTAGGAGTGCCTATTGGTCCGTGGAAGCTCAATCGTCAGGATTACAACCCTCTCTTGGCAAAGGTGAAAAGCAAACTTACCACTTGGACAACAAAATATTTATCTTACCCAGCTAGGACTCTGTTGATCTCTTCAGTGATATATGGAATGATTAATGCTTGGAGTCGTGCATTTCTGTTGCCAAAATTTCTGTTAAAAGAGACTATGTTCGAAGTTCCTTTGGAAAAACACAATTGATGGCAAGAACTCGCCGAGAGTTGCCTAGTCACAAGTCTGCAAACCTAAGTCCGAGGGAGGGCTAGGTTTAAGGCGACTGGAGGATTTCAGCACGGTTTTCCGCCTAAAGAGTATATGGCTCATCTTCAGGGAAGCAGGTTCGTTATGGGTCGTTTGGCTGAAAGAAAACATCTTGAAAAAGAAAGGTCTTTGGAGTGTTATTCCCTCGCATAGGCTCTCCTGCCACCTTCGGAAATTACTCGGGTTTCGACAAAAAGCATTCGGAAATTACTGGGTTTCGACAAGAAGCGAGAAAGTTCATTAGATGTACATTGGGGGACGGGAAGGAAGCTGATTTTTTGCATGAAAACTGGACAGGTTTGGGGCCTCTGATTGATCTAACCGGTGCAAATGGTCCAAGAGTTTTAAAGGTACCCTTGTATGCGAAAGTGAATGATGCTGTAAGGAATGGGGAATGGCACTTTCCGGGTGCTCGATCTGCCGCTGTTCAGGTAATCCTGACAAGGATTTCCTCCATTCAACCACCATCAGATGGGGCTGGAAAGGACAGGTATGAGTGGAGGATTTCAAAAACTTCTTATAGCAATGAGTTTTCGCCAAAAGCGACTTGGCAGCTAGTAAGATCGAGTGCTACTAGGGTTTCATGGTCGAAATTGGTTTGGTGCAAGCTACCCACTCCGAGACTCAGCTTCAACCTATGGCAAATATTTCTGCCTCGGTTACCTACCAAGGATAGGCTATCTAGTTGGAGAATTGGAGTGCAACCCACCTGCGTCCTCTGTCATAGTGCTCATGAAACTCACTCCCATTTGTTTTTTGAATGTGATCTTAGTAAGCAACTTTGGAAAAAAAATTTCTGTGGTTTGCTACCCATCGCCTCCATCAACTCTGGAAGATTGCATCATATGGCTTCAACGACAATCAGATGGCGGAAATTCACCTAGAGGGGAGATGACGAGGCTACTCATACAGGCGTCTGCTTATACTATTTGGCGTGAGAGGAACTGTCGGTTGTTCGAGAAGGAATCAAATTCGGTAGGGAAGTTGCGGCTACAGCTGGACAGGATGATGCGCAACATCATCATTTCAAGAGGCCTTTCTTCAGCAACGGAAGACTATTGGCTAACTATTACAGCACCAATCCGTCAATTTTTGCGAGGATAATCTTAATGGGTCAATGTTACTTTTGAGTCTAAATCTCTTTTTCATGGAATCCTATCCATTGCAGGTTTATTTTGACAGATTGCCGGATATGTACAGAATTATTACTTGATGAATTAATGAATTTGCCGTTATAAAAAAAAATTTATTAATTGAATATTATAAATAAGAGAATGATGTTAGAAAAGGCAACAACAACAAGAATCCACACATGAATAATGTGTAATTATAAGTCAAATGAAATCAATGATGAAACAATCAAAGGAATTTTTGGTTGGATGGGGTGGGTGGGGGTGCACTCGTCCAATCTGGATGTTGATGACGGCAACCGGTGGAAATAGTGCAGCTTCTACGGTAAGGATTAACAGGCACTTTCCTGCATCTATTGGGAAATCTCCGATCACACGACCTCCCCCTTGTCGGATCCAACGTTCCGTAGTGTATGTAGTTCCGACATTTTGGGTCTCTCGGGTCACATCCCTTCACCGTCACCCCGAGATCCGGGAATTTCCTCGCTTCCGTCTCGGCTACCGCCAAAGCGATAACCAGACATAAAACAATGATTTTCTTGAACATCGATTACTGGTTTTTTCCTTTTATTGAAGAGAAAAAAAAAAACTCTTAAGATCTCGATGATGATTTGGCTATATGCAGATATCGATGTATTTAAAGACGAAAGATGGATACTAAATAAAGATGTTGTTAAAGGAAAACTAAAAGGTTCCATGAGAATTATGGTGTAACTCTATACAATGCATATTACCAAAAATAGTTTGAATTTTGTTTGTTATTATGGTTACAACAGTTTGAACACAACCATAATTTCACACTCTTCGTTGATTGTGGTATGACCAATTTATATCACCCTATTAATTAAATAATCAAAGCTAAATTTTATTAAATTAAACCAATTAAAGATTCAGTGAAAATTTTAAAGACATTTAATTAGAAATAAATACTTACTGTGTAATTAGAAAATAATACGGAGACCCGAATCCTTTGAAAATAGTATTTGAATAGTGAAACTTAGAAATGGTCATTTCGATTATTAATTGAATAAACGAACCGAATCGAATAACAGCGGTTCGATTCGATTTGATTATTCGTTTAATAATCGATAGGTTGAAAAAAATTCAATAATCATTCGGGCTCGATTCATTAAATATTCGAATAACCAGTTCACCGAATGATTATTAGGTTTGATTTAATTTTAAAAATTTTCACTCTGAATGTTTTTTCTTTAGATATATATATATATATATCGTTAGAAGATGTCTTTGATATATTCATATTGATTACCATATTTTTATTAAATTATTATTTCATACAAACTGTAGTTCCGATTCTAATAATCGAAATTCGACTATTGATCAAACAAAAGATTACATGATTCCAACCAAAATTATCGATCAAAACCTGTATCATTCCATATCCTAATTTTTATTTCACAAACCCATCAGATATTCTGATACAACCAAAGATAACAAAACAAGCAAAACTCTAGCGTGGAAAAAGACAGAATATTAATGTCGTGCCCTTCCTGAACATGTCCTAATGTCTGAAGAACACACAAATGACAGCCAGCGAAAGAAAAAGTTCATCATACTTTGGATCTTTAGCAGTAACGAACGAACTCCTTATCCGTCGTTTGTCAACGTGAATGCGAGAAGAACGATAGTAAGCGTAGTGATAACGGTAGCTCCAGCGAATAAAAACATCGTCCTGTTCGACACTTTGTCCGTCTGTCTCTCCTCGCCACCACTTACCTCGAGTTCTTCCACAAGTCTTCGTACTGTGTCCATATCTGAATCTTTTGCGGCATGTACCAGCCTGTTCTGGATCTTCTCGAGCTTCGTCTTCTCTGCTTTAAATCCCTTGTTCGACCATATAAAACCCGTCATTTTCCATAGGAGGATTCCGACGTATATTGCCACCACACAGTCCACGCTGTAATGGTGCCTTTCCCGTATTTCCCTCTGCACGCTGTGAATCACGAGAACCCATATCATCCCCGACGAGATTCCTCCATATGCTTCCTGTTCACGATTTCACCACAGAACAGTATACTCTCGTCGATTATAAGTTTTAACCCAATCTTTTTTGGGAATGAACCGTCATATATTCGGCTTTCGATACAAAATAGAGAAGAAAAATACCGTCCAAGCCATAGCAGTGAGTACAGCAACGAGCATGTGACCGCTGTATAGTAAGTCATTGCATCCACCGCCGGCTCTCTTCAGTAGGCCGAACCATGAAGATCCTTCTGAGTAATCGGGTCTCAAGAAATCGATGAGAAAACTCATCGAACCCCACTCGGGTCTATATTCACCGATGTACTCTCCAGGATGAACTTTAAATATGAAAAAGAGTGTCTATAAGTTAATCTTCTTAGATTACTCAATTCCCAGAAATATGTAGCAAATACAGCATGAATTCATATACATATATATATATATATACGTATATATAGACTCTAGAATCCAGCGTATAGCTCATAAATAAGCAACCAACTCACCAAGGCAAGTCTACTTACTTCCCCTGACACAATCCTAAATCATAAAGATACTAAGCATATCGGGGTGGAAGATTACCGTAAGCAAAATCCCGGTGTAAGAGCTGATGTATAGAATCAGGGTCCTCCGAGTATGGGACATAGTATTTCTGAGCCCAGGGATGAGGATGGCCTGGGATGATATACCGGGCTGAAGCACACCACGGTCGAGCAGAGGGAAGGATGGTGGATATGAATGTTATAGCTCTAAGAAGACGGCCAACTGCCATGGTGAACATGTATCGCGCGGCTAGACCTAGACCCGGGGCTTTCACATAGTCGAATACCACCGAGAAACCCAACATCACAAAAAGCATAAGGAAATGGTGCAATCCGACGATATGGGCTCTCAGGATTTCTACCATTGTTCCGGGAAGTTTCTCATTTAGTGCAAGTAGCAGCCACTGGCCCGTGTCGGGGAGAGGATGGGCATCCCTGTCAATGCATCAAAGAAAACATTATCATTCCGACGTTCCTGCTCGTATCTGTGCTGCAAGTTTTGCGCCAATCTATACTCGAAGAAACGGGAGAGAATTTACACCGACAAAAGATGAACATGAAGCCTAGAGTAGCGAAAGTAAAACCAAGAAAAGACTTCAGAATTAAGATCTCGACAATCTATACTCGGGTTTCGATTGTATCTTCACAATATGGTTTCCATTCTAATCTTTTTTTCTCATTACCACTACAGATAAACGTTTTGTGTCAGCTTTCTGCATCATTTTTAGATGAATATAAACCAACTAGCTATCAATTACTAGAGGGAAGACAAAAACGTTTTAGTTTTAGTGAGTATCGCCTGAATTCCTTGATCGCCAAGAATGCCACTTCAAGATTTCTATAGAAATTAGAAAAGGAAAGAAATTTCAACAGATTTCAGGTGCTACAGAATAACTGGAATCTGATCAGATAAGAGGGATCAATCAAACCCTAACAGATGATGCTGTTAACACAATTACCCTTTTGAGCAGAAACAGGAAGATTCAAGAAATGAGCTAAGTTGCATCGCATTGTTCAGCTTCAAATCATCCACTCAATAACCCAAGAAAAAGTTCAGATCTAAGCTAATCATCATCTCAACAAGCTCCATTTTCATGGCATCTAACAAATCGGATTGTATGAACTGAACCCACCAGACAAAAAGACCCAAACCAAACTCAGATTCCAGCAAGAAACAATCATTCTCAGCTCAACCAAGAAATCGGATCATTGGAGTTGAATCCCACCAGACAAAGCCCAATCAAGGCTCAGATCTCAGCTAAGCAATCATCTAAGTGAGTTCCATTTTTCAGCTCGATGAACAAATAGCCTAGAGTGAAACCCGCAACAAAAAAGAAAACCCGACAAAACATGAGAAAGGAACAAGCAAGTACCGGTGCCAATCTAATCCAAGAACAGCAGTGACGAAGCGGACACACAGAGCTTCGAATAGAAGAGCTCCGAGCATGAAGACCATGGAGCCTAGGAAAGGCAAAGCGGCGCGTAGCTCGGCGGACCAGTGCTTGTAGGACGGCACGCGCGTGACGACGGCGAGAGCGAGGAAAGACCAAAGCACCGGCTGAAGACGCTCGTGCCACGTCGGCGACACGTACCGCATGTAGTCAACCGCCACGTAGGACATGGCAGCGATCCCAAGTCCCCCGCCGCGCCGGATAATCGCCGCCGGCGCCGGCGCTCGTCGCTTCATGGCAGTGGCGAAGGCTGCTGGAGTGGAGGGGGAGAGAGATTCCAAAGACTACTACAAAGGAAAGTTTTTGGACCAAAAGTTTTGTCGGAATAGTATAGGAAAATAAGTTTTTTTTTTGGTATGAAGAAATAGTTAACTAGTTGATTGGGTTAATTTAATTAACTGATTAGTTATGACTTCACTACAACAAAACTTAACATAAGGATCGAGTATAATGCTTTTTTTTTATTTTGTTAAAACCAATAAAAAAATGCGTAAAACAAATTTCTAAATTTTTTGTTTGATAAATTTATTTTCAGTATGATAATTATAATGATATATTTTACAAGTTGAAAAATTATAATGATATATTTTGTAAACTAAAAAATAATTTATTATGCAGTTTAGAAATTTATTTTCAGCCATTTTTATTTTACAAGTAAAATTTTTATCGATTTTATCCCTTTTTGTAAATATTGACCATATAATAAAATTTATTATTTCAAGTTTTATTGGAGACTAATTTCTGAGAAAAAAACACAAAGTTTTTTTTTGTTGGTAAAATGTTAATCATATATATAGCAAAAATGGTGAAGTTTACAAAAGTAGCAGCCTTATAGGAGAAGGATACCTATACGCAAGTGGTCAACAAAACCAGCCATTTAGCTGTTACAATCCTTTCTAAAACTTAAGTGAATATGCTAATGGTTGTCAATGGTGTGGTAGAACCAATCCTCCAAACAGCTTGTGGTTTGCTGTTTCCCCTTCCTGTCAATATTGAACAATAGATCCCTCATAGTGCGGTCCACTCCCTTACAGATTTGCAGCTTATCCCGCTTTTCATTCCTGAAAATTCGGCAATTCCGTTCCTTCCAAAGATGGTAACATCACAACCTGCAGCAGATTCATTACAATCAAGCGCTCATGTCTTGAGTTTGTATTGCCCTGATTCATTATCCAGATGTGACAATGCTGAAGTTCCCTCGGAGGAGAGGGCCAGAACCGCTGAGCATAGGATTTCCAAATCTCATAGCTGAAGCTACAGCCCATGAAGAGGTGGTCGTGGCTTTCAGTTGCAGCTTCACACAATACGCAGATGGTCTCGAATCCTAGCCCCCAGGTCATAAGACGGTCTCTTGTCGGTAATCTGCGGAGAACAATTTCCCAATGAAGGAAGCTAAATCGCGGGACTGAATGACGGAACCATACTAACTTGTGCCAAGCCACATGTTGGTGCTTCTCTCTTATTAGCTCCCATATTTTTGCCGTTGAGAACCAGTCCTTAAAGTCATCAGCAACATGCTTCCAGAGACGTTTGTCCGGGCCTCGTTGGTCGGTAGGGGCTTGGATGTTCGTCAGGGCGATTAGGACTCCCTGCACTTAAAAAAAAAAAAAAAAAAAAAAAACACAAAGTTGTGAAGTGTACAGCTACAATCTCTTTAAAATACCAATTGAAATGGAGGATTTTGTCAAACTAAATTATTATAATTTGCTTTGGATATTTAAGTTTTTATACATCGAATAATATAATTATTATCCTAATTTAATATTATTTAAAAATATTAGTTATGATTTTTTAAAATAAAATTTATTGAATTTAAATTTTCGTTCAAAATTTTATTTGTTATTCACAATTTTGTTTTACTCAAGTTTTTATTATTTTTATATTTCATTCAAATTCATTTAATTTATTTTAAAAACATTTTTTTATTAGATTTAATTTATTGATCAATATGTATTTTTCAGGTCATTTATATACAAAAATGATAAATCTATTTTTCAATCGATTTCAGTTAATTTGTAACTATTTTTTTCGGCGAAAACAATACTTTACATAATCGGTAACTTGTAAATGGTACCGACATTTATCTGACTTTTAACATAGAACACGAAAAAATAACAACACAACTTATCCTTATTTTAGCCCACCAACTTACAAAAGTTACAAGAACAACCCCAAACTTTTATGTCAACACACATTGTGGACCCAAAAGGGGACATAAGGGTAAGCTATTAACTATTTCAATCCTATTGAACCACCAACTTAACAGAAATACAAAATCAACCCCAATAAGTTTATTCCTAACACATCCAACCCCACAAAAAACAAGCCTATATATACCACAATATACATAACATCAAGTCCCTGACCATGAGACCATGAATGAAATCAATGAATTGTTGAGAGAACATATGCAAGTGAATCCTGTAAGAAATGTTCATACACCACCACAAGGAAGGCAGCATCTTTTCCCAATCTGAATGAAAAACCACTGTATCGGGTTGGGATGATCGTCTTCCTCCTCCTCCTCGGGGGAGGAAGAATGGCGTATCGGGAGCTCAGGTGGCAGATGCCTGTGGAATGCATCCACTGCTGCAGCCACGCCGTCCTCGTTCTCTAGTAGCTTCGCTAGCTCCATTACCCGCGATTTCACCTGAGAGATCATGTTTCATGTGGATAAGAACTGTATTAGATATGGTAAGAGAGGTTGTTTGGATGGTGAGAAAATGTGAGAAACAGGGAGCCTTAGAACAGAGGGAAAATGTGGAAACTTTTTCAATGGGTATTCACTTCAACAGAATATACATCTTTATATACAACCCGAAATCTGTCAACTGGGTAACTAACTAACAGGATCTTAACAGAAAACTGTTAGGTGTGAGGCCAAATATTCCAGTTGAGACCAAATGAGAACTCAAATGTCTGTCCTACTTTAGTCTGAGAATGTTCCCAAATGATGGGAAAAAACTTGCAGGGAAAAGAACAAGACTTGTCTCTGGGTATTTTCTGGGCATATGATATAATCCGGTTGCCAAAAGATTCCAAAGGGTTTGTGAGATTCCGAGGTTACACCATTTGACAATATAGATACGGATAAGACAATCTCTACATATGAGCTTTTGCCACCCGCAAACTACGTATCCAACTGGAACTTGCAGTTGGAAACTATCCTAAGACTATAATAATCCCCAAAAGGTTAGCATCGCCATTTTTCATTTAAAGGGAAGATAGCGAAGCTATGGTAACCGGGTGGAGGCTATATACGAAAGAATGTAATCGTTATAACTTATACCAGGATAGAGTATGGAAAACTGAATGTGTGTTACCTCTGGTTGAAGCATGAATGTTATGGCATTTGAGAGGTTCTCCACATTGAGCTGAGAGATCGGTATTGGTGAAGGTCCGAGCCCTTTCTGATGAATCCGATCACCCCAGAAGAATTGGTCCCCAAAGAACGGCACGATAGTCGTTGGACACTGCACCACGTAACTTCTGAGTAAGCACAGAATGAACAAACAATTTTTATCGGGTTTACATAACTTTATCGGCTTTAATGGCAGACTATTTTCACCATAGGAGATTTTGGTAATGTGTGGAGAATAAGAATATTAAGATATTTTTCGCATAAAAATTCAAACTTTAAAAAGTTTATACCCCAGCTCTTAGACCAGTTGCGGTGGTTCCAGCACCGCCATGATGAACCTTCATATCCATAGAAAAAAGAACAGAAATATTCGATAAGATATATAGTCTTCAGGAGACATGAAGTAAGTAATACAATGATGTATCTCCAATATCGAAGATATAAGTTTCTCGGAACGTTAAGTTTGCTTACCGCAGCAGAACACTGAGGAAACAACCAATCATGAGGGCAGTCCTCCAAAAGGAATACGTTTTCGGGAACTTCAGAAACTGCAATATAGCGGCAGAATATGCTTTTACTGAATCAAAATGGATACTGAGTTGATTCGGGAAACAAGAGCCGAACAAGAAGGTAGAAAGCTACTTACGGTTTCCAAGCCCTCCCCAACCTCGATCAACTATCCCTCTTTGCCCTGTATCTCTTAATGTTTCCAATATGATGTCCATTGTTTTCTTCGGATCATCGAGAGGCTGAAAATTGTGAAAGAAAAAAAAGAAAAAGAACAGAACGTCTATTTAACATATGAATATCGAATTACGCACTTGGAGAAGTATAATGCACTAAAGGTAGATTACTGTCAAGAAATTCCAGGAGTGAAATTTAACCGACTATATCAGTATCAATCCTAACTGCTCCAAGATTTGCAGGAAAGAGAGCAACTTTTTTCAGTACAGTATCAGTCTTTGGCTCACCATGCTTCCGAAACCAATATATATGGGAGGCGATCCTCTTTTTATCCAGCGAACAAAATCTTCCTGAGGTTGGTACTTCGATCCAAGGTTTAAGAAACAATAACCGAGAACATCAACTAAAGGGCCCCAATCTGCAAATCAGAAGACAAAATCTGGTAATTGTCCGAGAGAGAAAATAAAAATTCCCCTATAGAATTTGAGTAAACGCAAAGTTCATCAGCTTGCACTAGAACATGACATAAACTGATAATTGAGAATGGACCCCAAAGCCAGAAGAAGAACACGAGCCTTGAGACCAGACAAAGCGCTTGTCTTGGTGTGGCATTTCTAAAAGTTGTATGTACAAAGCAACTAAAAGCCAAAGAAATATATGAAAGATTTTACCAGAATGTGTGTATGTGTGTGTACGCCTTACCACTCGGTTTTGGAACAATATGGGAACTCCACATGTAACCAGTTGGCAAGTGAGCAATTGAACCATGGTAAGTACTGAAATAAGCTATAGGTGCAAGGTCTAGCTTCCTCTTCCTAAAATCATTGATATATGCTCTTATGCTCCACCAAATCAGCAGATCAACGACAATATACGATAGCTGAAAGCAAGAAAGTAGAATTACAGAATCAGAGATGAAAAACGGAAGAAGATAACATTTGATATTATGGCGAAAATATGTACCCAATTCCCAGCTCTTTGAGGTACACGAGCTAAAGGGTGGGAAAATTCCTGGGTCGGCCTGCCTACAAGAAAGAGGAAGTAAGAGAGATTTTGAAAAATAATAAACGTTAAGACCGAATCTTGATTCATGAGATTAACATGCAAAGAAAAACTCACGTCCAAGGCATCGTGAAAAACATGTGAATTGGTATTCCAAGAGCTTCAGCAACGTGGACATGTCCTGTAATATAGAAGTGAAACACGACTCATGATATTCTTGGAAGGAAGTGATGAAAATCGAACTAGAAAATTATGTATTGGATCTTGGTATGTATCAATAACAGTAGTATTATGAGTTGATGTTGGTATGAAATTTTACCGTAAGCAGGAGGATTTGCAATAATTGCCTGAGCTCTAAAAGCAGCACCAGTCTCCATATCCGGCTCTGTGCATGCAGGAAGAAGAGATTCTATAATTGCCTTCAATTGCTTTCTCTGTTTCGATATTTCTCCAGGTCCTGATGGAATCAGACCCTTATTTCTAGCCATATCTACAACCAGGAATACACAGCTGAATCAATCAAGATTTAGTCATTAACATATACACGAAAGTATAAACGAAATCTTGCATGGAGGATATCTCTTACATCCAGCCAAAACCCGAGGGTCACCACCCAAGGGATAGAACTCTACTCCAGCAGAACGTACAAACGAGCTGAAATTCACATGGGTTGCCAATCGAACACGATGCCCAAATTCCTGAAACCAAAGTAGAACGATAAATAGCTTCAAGCTTTGTTGCCTAAATTTACATTCCTTAATTCCAACCTTCAGCTAGTCCAAATGCTCTGATTCAATACTAAGAAATCTCAGCGTCTGGCCAGAGAGATTGCATCAGGAACCAATATGTGAAAGATGGTTTGAAGAAACCTAACATAACTAGACAGCTCTTTGTAAACAGAAATAGAACACATAATAGAGACGCACTGAACTGATTCAACAACTAGAAAACATATATGATATGGCAACGCTTGCCCCAAAAAAATCTAAACTAAAACAAAGAAGGAAAAAACAACGGGAACTAATGAAACAAAAAAATAAAAAATAAAACTCACCTGAAGTCGCTTGGCCATGGCCAAGAAAGGTTGTACATCTCCTCGAGTTCCTACCACGAGAATAGCAATTTTTAACCTTGGAATCGATTTGATGGACTCAGCGAAGGATTTGTCATATGTGATCGTGGACCGCCCTGTGACTGGCTGGAGCTCAAATAACTCCGATACCGGGTTGCTTCTATCTATATCAACTTCCACTGTCCCATCATTTTGTATTCTGACTAGTTCCACTATAAGTTTACGCTGAAACCACGGAAAAATACCGTAAAGCATGAGCATGTCCGAGTATAGAATCTCATGAGCCTTCTAAAGTGCAAAAATAAGATCACCAAAATAGACAATCATTTTCTTATATGATGCTACAATGCGATTAATATAACTACATATGACGAGAAATCTCAAAGTTTATGGCTATATATATGTGATTACAGTGTGCTAACCTTTTCACGCTCCGATAATCTATCCAACTTTAGATTATACGTGGGGGTTGACCTTTTTTCTGTCAACGACCGAGAGAACACAATCTCACTGCCATCGATCAGCATATCTCCGGGCATACCAACAGGTGCAGTCACACAGTGATCGAGCCCTTCAAGAACACAAAATCAAGATCAGTGAAGCACAACTTCAACAGCAAATGGTATCATGGCCTCGTATGGAGACAACAGAAGGAAAACAATGGAAGAAAAGATTAAGTGAAGGCGAGAAGACTTGGTAGAGGATGTTCCAGATACTATATCCAAACACAGAAACCCTAACATCTGGATAACATAGAATTAGGGCAGGTTGTACAGAGAAGTAACCTCTACTATGGTGGTGAGAAGACCGATCAGAAAACGCCTCTACAACACCCGGTTTTTCCAACAGTCTTGCTTTCTCATTATCGGTACCATTATCAGAAGACTCGTACTCATCTTCTGAACTACTAAACTCTTCAACATCAAAGTTTTTAAGTGGATGATCAAACACTTGATTCCCCATCAATGCCAAGAAGCAACTAAACAGCTCCTACTGCTCAATGCCCAAAAGAACATCCACTGGAACAAAGCTCCTTATGGATTTAAACTCCACTAAATGAATCTCCCTACA
>NW_010970490.1:4605717-4611220 GCF_000463585.1 Tarenaya hassleriana | reverse complement strand
TACACGAAATTTCCCAGGGACCCAAATGGGAAAAAAGATTCAGGAAGAGTATACTCTTCTATCTATGATCCTCTGAAACCAGACATAGCAAAATCACACTCTCAGAGTTCACAATTCCAATACTCCAAATCAATGTTTTTCCGACAGAAAACCCTACAGATATAGATGAGCCCAGAGATGTTAATGCCCCCTGAAAAACACAGCAACGGTTCAATCTATTCTTCTGGATAAGCTTCAAATTCACTGCAACACTGCAAGAGAAGAAATCGGCACTCATCAAATATCGCGAACGTAGAAACAAGAGGTATCAGACAATACAGAAACAAGCGGACCAAACTTAGAATAACAACACGGCAGACAATAACTCGCGAACCGACCAGTCAATTCACAGACAGAGAAAGGTAGCTGCCCTTTATACGAAACAAAAAGAAGCATAGATAAAAACAAAAACAAAAAAGGGTTTATCTGAAGCGTTTCATACGCAGCGAGAAAACTCAGGGCAAGACTATCTGATTTGGGGGAAAACAACAGTCTCACGTTTTGCGCAAGGCGAGAGAGAAACCCAGAAACTACGGATTTTGAAAGGATCCAACTTTACTTGCAGAACCAAAACTATAACGCTTGAACACGAAATTAGACAAAAAAACAAAACAAATTTATGAAAGAAAAAAAAACCTTGTCCCGTAAAACCCAGCAAGAGAATCGACCCATCACCGACTTTATCAATCAATTCAATTCCCAGTATAAAAGATTGCAAATTTTAATCATTGACAGAGAAAATCTACAGGAAAGGGAAAGAAAATTATGCGTTTCTGGGCATTTCTGAGAAGATTCTGCTGCGTATCTTTCAAGGGAGATACCCTGGAAAATGGGATTGTTTCTCATAAACAACAACTTAAAGAGTCCAAAGGGTTTGAAGAGCCTCATCAATGAAATCTATATTGTTAAGTTTTCTGGCAATAAATGTGAAAATAAATTTTAGTATGAATTTGGCAATTCTGATAATAAATTATGGTCACAAGAATATGATTTTACTCATTTTATAATTTATAAGGTTTTTTATATTTTGGATCTAATTATTATGTTTGATTTACTTTGATAATGTAATTAAAAAAAACAAGGGTTATTGTTTTTTTTTTTTTTTTTTTTTGCAAATGAAATCGTTTCTATAATATTAAAGATTATATGATTTTTTTTCAAATGTTGGCTAATTCCTCGTGAAATGTAATATGGACCATACAGAATACAGGTATGATACAGATGCTTTTTTGTATTATTATAATCGAACGTGTAGACTGGCATTAGGTCAGCATATGCTTAGAAAAAATATTATAATTCGATACTTTTTTATTTTTAACGAAATCAAACCACAATCTTTCGGACGCGGTATCTTCCGCTATTACGTAATAGTCTATAAACCACGCAGAATAAATAAACCGCTCAAAAGATGACAGATTCACTTGAGAGTGGAATCGAACCATGACCTCTTAGAAAAATTATGAGATCTTTAACCACTGCACCTGGTCCTGAAAGATATGATCTTTATTATAATCAGTTATACGAATGTGTAAATCTATCACAGGTTATTGGTACAAGTTTCAACAAAATATTATTAATTTATTAAAATACTAAACAATTTTAATTTACAAAAATATTTTAAAACATAATATATATATAGGGCAGTTGGCAGAATATATCCAAACAAAAACGAAATTTGCAAAATATCTCACAAAAAACAACTTTTGCATACTATACATTTTTTTTCTAAATACCAAAACTACCCTTTACAGTATTTCTCTACGATTGTGTGATAATCTATCTTTTAAAAATCGATAAGTTTTTGCTATGTGATCTTCTTTTTTCTCCAATATTTTCTCTATCTCCTCTATTTCTTATATAGTTTATCTAATTTATTCAAATACTCTTCTCGTTGATTTTTTCTGTGATATTCTGATCATTTTTTTGCATGCACATAAGATGTTTGATGAAATGTCTGTACTAGAAAAACTGCAGTTGATGACCTGCGATTTGTGAAAAATGACATGCGTTCTGCATTAAATGACCTATGGTCTAACAAATGACCTGTGATATGCCGCAAATGATCTGCGATCTGCGGTAGATCGCTTGGCCTATGGCAAGTCACTTGCGTTACCTGGTAGGTCAATTGCGGCACCTGTGGCACCTATGACCTGCGACACCTGCAATAGCTCATCTGTTGTATCAGCGGCACATACGGTCTGCGGCAGGTCATTTGGCCTGTGACAGGTGACTTCGACACCTAGTAGGTCAACTGCAGTACCTGCAACCTGTGGCCTGTCGCACCTGCGACCTGCGGACCTACAGACCTGCGATCTGCGGACATGCGGACCTACAGACCTGCGACCTGCGGACTTGCTGACCTGTGACCTGCGGACCTGCTGACCTACCAACTGCGGCCTGCGACCGTGATTTCACTACGACCATATAACTACGACTACGACTAGATAATTGCGACCGTGATTTGATTATGACTAGATAACTATGTCTACGACCAGATAATTGCGACCGTGATTTCACTATGACCATATAACTACGACTACGACCAGATAATTGCGACCGTGATTTCACTATAACTAGATAACTACGACTACGACCAGATAATTGCGACCGTGATTTCACTACGACCATATAACTACGACTACGACTAGATAATTACGACCATGATTATACTATGAATATAATACAAATACGACTAGATAATTAACGATAACTACGACCATTGAACATAATGCAAACGCGACCAAATAATTAATGGTAACTACGACCATGTTTTTTTTACCTATTCTCTCTATCCTTTTGTTGGTTGGACCAAATCTTCTCGTCTATATCTCTCTGCGATTATGCGATAATCTGTCTTTTAGAAATCAGTGCGTTTTGAGATTTGTCCTTCTATTTTCTCTATTTTTTACAGTTTATTTCATCTAATAAAATATTCTTCTGTTTTCTGTGGTATTCATATGATCATTATATTTTCTGTATACAAGGTGTTTGATGAAATTTCTGAAGTAGAAAACGGTGGTAGGTTCCAGTATGTGACCTGCGGCCTATGGCAGGTCACCTGCGGCCCGCGTTAGGTTATTTGCAGCCTGTGACCTGCGGTCTATCGCACCTGTAACCTGCAGCCTATCGCACCTGTGACCTGCGACCTGCGGCTTGCGGCTTGCGACCAGATAACTACGACCATGATTTCACTAACTACGACCGTGATTGTACTAGGAACATAATGCAAATACGACTAGATAATTAACGATAACTACGACCGTTTAACATAATGCAAACGCGACCAGATAATTAATGGTAACTACGACCATGTTCATTTATCTATTCTCGTTTATATCTCTCTACGATTATATGATAATCTGTATTTTAGAAATCAGTGCATTTTGAAATTTGTCCTTCTGTTTTCTCTAATATTTTCTCTATTTCTTACAGTTTATCTCATCAATCAAATATTCTTTTGCCTGATTTCTTTTTTTGTGGTATTCATATGATCATTTTATTTTCTACACACAAGGTGTTTGATGAAGTTCCTGAAACAGAAAACGACGGCAGGTTCCAAAATGTGACTTGAGGCCTACGATAAGTCACCTGCGACATGCGGCACGTCACCAGCGATATGTCACGGGTGACTTACGACATGCAGCATGCTGATCTGCTGACCTATAAGTGTTTTTTCACGAAACCTATGCAAGTGTTTTTCTATACTTATATAAGAAAAAAAATCCATATAAGTGTTTTTTTATGTATGTGGAGGAAAACGAAATTCATGCAAGTATTTTTTTATGACAATCTATCTTTTAGAAATCAAAACGTTTTGCTATTTGATCTTATTTTTGTTGGATTTGGGTTTATTTGAAAGAATCAAAACGGGCCTAGCCCGTGAGAATGCAAGTGTTTTTCTATACTTATATAAGAAAAAAAATCCATATAAGTGTTTTTTTATGTATGTGGAGGAAAACGAAATTCATGCAAGTATTTTTTTATGACAATCTATCTTTTAGAAATCAAAACGTTTTGCTATTTGATCTTATTTTTGTTGGATTTGGGTTTATTTGAAAGAATCAAAACGGGCCTAGCCCGTGAGAATCCCGGTCCGTATAAAGTTTTAGAAACTTTAAATCTGCAGAATATTAAGAGAATATTCTTGTTTGAATTTGAAATTCAAATTCAAATTCAAATTGGATTCAAATCCGCAGAAAATCTATCAAATATGATTAAGATAAGATTGAGATAATATCAAGATAAAATCAAATTTGAATTTTGAAATTCAAATTGATTTATTTTGAGATTCTCCCCTCTATTATAAATAGGGGTCTTGGGTTAGCTCATAAATTACACAGAAAAGAAACAAGCATTCTAGAGAAAAAAGAGCATTCACATATTTGCTCATATCTCTCTCTGAGTTCGCTTGGTATTTGGAAAGCTTCTTCTAAATACGCGGTCGTTGTATCCTGGGAGTTCACCGTGCTCCAATAGCCTCGAAGCTTTAGAGGTGGCACGAAAATCGAACTTAAGAAAACTATGCTTCACAGGCCTCGACAAAATATTCTTTTAATTTCAGGTACTTATCTGGAATCGCTCGAATTGCCGGAGTTTTGCTGTCATCAATAACCGTCGTCCCCAACAATCTTAAGTTCGAAATGGTTAACACGAGGCAAACTTCTCGGGTAAGTGCCTAAATCTCTTTCAATTTCGGTATAAAACCTCACACGAATTTGGATTTAGAAACAACTAGGTTAAAAAAAAAAGTGTTGGAAAAAAAAACCAAATAGTTGTTTTCTTTTTCAAATATTAATGAGTCTAAGCCCAATTGAGTTTAAGGCCCAAATTTAAAATTGAAGTCCAAATTAAAAGAGGTTACTTGTGAAGCCCAAATTAAAAGAGATTAATTGAGAAGCCCAAAAGAGTAAGTCCAAATTGAAAACTTTTGTCTTGGCCCAATTTAAAAAGATTAGTCTAAAAGCCCATAAGAGAATTTGCTCAATATCTTTTATTTAAAAGTGTTTTGTGGAAAAAAAAAATGAATATTAATTTTGAGGAAAAAAAAGGTTAAACAAAATCGAAAGTAATTTTTCCTGTAAATTGGGGAAGCAAGCTTTGTCTTAGCGGGTCGGGTTTGAAGAGGAAGCCCTTTATACACTCCTCATAGTAAGGACGTGGGAATCGGGGTGAACCCTCCGGCTATCACTGGAAGCGAGCCAAACCAATTTATAAGTTAAGTGAAATTCGGTTTAGATTATAAGCTTTGTGAAAGCTAACAATGATTGGATTTATTCAACAGATCAGTGATAATCCAAGAAATCCCATTGATTCAAATACTGCTCTAGGGAATGAGATTCCTGCTATGGATATCGATGAGAATCCTCATATAGCGGAGGTTACTAACCCCGTTAATCATGATGTTGCTGGCGCAGATATGAATAATCAAGTGCCAAACGTTGCAAACGTTGTTGTCCCATCAGGA
>NW_010970490.1:4604525-4605683 GCF_000463585.1 Tarenaya hassleriana | reverse complement strand
GCGAACTCCGAAAACCAGTCGATTCCTATTGTGCCAATCGGCCCGGGTCAGAGACCTGGACAATTTAAGGGTCAAAATTTCAAACGCTGGCAACAAAAGATGTTGTTTTTCTTAACACAACTTAAGTTGTCAATGTACCTCGCTAAAGAGGAACCAATCCCAGAGGAGGACAATGCCCAATCTCTAGCTAGTTGCCAACAATGGAAACATAACAATTTCATGTGTTGGAACTTTGTGTTGAACGGTTTGGATGATTCACTGTATGGTGTTTTCTCCAAATATGTTACAGCCAAACAACTTTGGGAAGCGATTGATCATAAGTATCGGGTCGAAGAGGCTGGCCAAGGGCGAATGGTGGTAGCCAAGCTCCTAAACTACCGTATGGTACACACAAGGAGTGTTGTGGAACAAGTAGATGAATTGCAAATCATCTTCCACAACTTGGCGGGAGAAGACATCATGGTAAATGAACGGTTCCAGGTGGCAACTCTGATTGAAAAATTGCCTCCCTCCTGGACGAGTTTCAAGAATGACCTGAGACAAAAACCTAAGGACATGTCTTTGAAGGATTTACATCGTCGTGTGAGAATCCGGCAGGAGTCTCAACCTATTCTTAAAATGAATGGGCAGTTTGGATCCAAGGCAAATGTTGTTGAGATGACTAAGGCCAAAGGGATTAAAAAGCGGAAGATTGATAAGAATGTTAACTCCAAGAAATTCAAGGGGAATTGCTACGTCTGTGGCAAGGCTGGACATCTGGCGAAGGATTGTTATCATCGCAAGGAAGGTGCCCAGAAGAAAATTGGGAATAAGACCCAAGCTCATGTAGCTGAAGTGGAAGATGGAGATTCAGAATTCGTAGTAGTTGTGTCAGAAATGAACATGGTCGGAGATAATCCGAGAGAATGGTGGATTGACACTGGAGCAACCCGCCACATTTGTGCTAACAAATGGATGTTCATCACCTATGACACTATCACCGGAGAAAGTTACTATATGGGAAACTCTGCTGCATCCAAAGTGGAAGGCAAGGGTTCAGTCATTTTGAAGATGACAATCTGGAAAGAAGCTGACACTCACTGAGGTTCTTCATGTGCCAGACATTCGTAAGAACCTGCTCTCTGGATCTAGATCGTCAAAGAAAGGCTTTAAGCTAGT
>NW_010970490.1:4601781-4603483 GCF_000463585.1 Tarenaya hassleriana | reverse complement strand
TATGGAATCTCAAAGAATTCATGAATCTTCTAAGCAATTAGAGGAAGAGGATGAAGAGCCTAGAAGAAGTAAAAGGGCAAAGAAACCGACTTCTTTTGGTTCTGATTATCTAACGTTTATGTTGGATAAAGAACCACAGACATATCAAGAGGCTATGTCATCTCCTGAAGCTCCTTATTGGAAGGAAGCAGTGAAGAGTGAGATTGAATCAATCCGGCAAAATCACACTTGGGAACTTGTGGATCTTCCACAAGGATGTAAACCATTGGGTTATAAATGGGTCTTCAAAAGAAAGATGAAACCGGATGGTTCTATTGAAAAATACAAGGCGAGACTTGTAGTCGAAGGCTATAGGCAAACTGAGGGTGTTGATTACTTCGATGTTTACTCTCCAGTCGCTCGGAAAACATCCATAAGGCTTATTATAGCCTTGGCAACCTTACATAATCTAGAATTATATTAGATGGATGTAAAGACTGCATTTCTGAATGGTGAACTGGAAGAAGAAGTATACATACTTCAACCTGAAGGGTGCAGAGTGCACGGACTAGAGGAAAAAGTGTGTAAACTTGTGAAATCTTTGTATGGACTTAAACAAGCTCCGAAACAATGGCATGCGAAGTTTGATAACGTAATGCTGTCAAATGGATTTCGAGTCAACGAGGTTGACAAGTGCATATATGTCAAAGGTAACGAGACAGAATTTGTGATTATCTGTCTTTACGTAGATGATATGATCATCACTGGTAGTAGTGATAAGGTGATTAAAGCTACGAAAACCATGTTATCAAATTACTTTGACATGAAAGACTTGGGAATAGCAGATGTAATACTTGGTATGAGAATTATCAAGACACAAGACGGTTATGTGTTATCCCAAAGTCACTATATAAAACAAATCTTAGAGAGATTTGACAAAGATGGAAATTCTGTGGCCAGAACTCCAATTGATGTTAATTCTCATTTGAAAAAACATCACGGTGAGGGAGTTCAACAATTAGAATATTCCGGAATCAAAGGAAGCTTAATGCATCTTATGAATAACACAAGGCCGGATATTGCTAATACCGTGAATAGGCTTAGCAGATATACGAGCAATCCAAGTTGTGATCATTGGAAAGCCATAATTAGACTCCTTAGATATCTAAGGTATACTGAGAATTATGGACTGCACTATACAAGATATCCAACAGTATTAGAAGGATATTCTGATGCGAACTGGATCTCAGATTCGAATGAGAATAAATCCACAAGTGGATATATATTCGTTGTTGGTGGAGGGACTATTTCGTGGAAATCCTCTAAGCAAACGTGTATTGCAAGATCCACTATGGAATCCGAATTCATAGCTTTAGACCTTGCTGGTGAAGAAACTGAGTGGCTTCGAAACTTTCTTGAGAATATTCCTATATGGCCTAAACCGGTGTCTGGAATTTGCATACATTGCGATAGTCAGTCTGCAATAGGAAGGGCAAAAAGCCATGTTTATAAGGGAAAGTCGCGAACATCCGCAGACGACATAACTCCGTTAGAAAATTACTAACAGATGGTGTCATATCTATTGATTTTGTGAGATCAAAAGATAATTTGGCTGATCCTCTGACCAAAGGCCTCAACAGAGATCAGGTAGAAATATTATCGAGGGGAATGGGATTAAAGCCCATAGAATGACAAACCACCATGATGGCAACCCAACCTATCT
>NW_010970490.1:4594505-4601540 GCF_000463585.1 Tarenaya hassleriana | reverse complement strand
CTAGTTCTCTAGAGTATTTGATGAAATCTACCAGGTGCTGTCCCAGGGCCATAATGGGCGCAACAAATGGACTAATGAGAGAGAGAGGGGGTGCTGCGTGAGTACTATTGTCTTGGTGTACACAAAAGCTGAATAGTTCAAGACATCGCGTTCACTGTTTAGCAAGTACATCCGATAGTATTTCACTACGGAAGGTTCAAAGGTAAAACTACCTTTACTGATGCAGTAAACTCTCTATGAGTAAATTTTGCATTGCACATCATTTGCATACAATGCATTAGTAGCATGAGATGCATTTAGGTTCACCTAACTCAAGGCCCTATTTTGATTCTTGTGGGGATTGTTGGATTTGGGTTTATTTGAAAGGATCAAAACGGACCTAGCCCGTGAGAAGCCCGGTCCGTATAAAGTTTTAGAAACTTTAAATCTGCAGAATATTAAGAGAATATTCTTGTTTGAATTTAAAATTCAAATTCAAATTCAAATTCAAATTCAAATTGGATTCAAATCCGCAGAAAATCTATCAAATATGGTTAAGATAAGATTGAGATAATATCAAGATAAAATCAAATTTGAATTTTGAAATTCAAATTGATTTATTTTGAGATTCTCCCCTCTACTATAAATAGGGGTCTTAGGTTAGCTCATAAATTACACAGAAAAAAAACAAGCATTCTAGAGAAAAAAGAGCATTCACATATTTGCTCATATCTCTCTCTGAGTTCGCTTGGTATTTGGAAAGCTTCTTCCAAATACGCGGTCGTTGTATCCTGGGAGTTCACCGTGCTCCAATAGCCTCGAAGCTTTAGAGGTGGCACGGAAATCGAACTTAAGGAAACTGTGCTTCACAGGCCTCGACAAAATATTCTTTTAATTTCAGGTACTTATCTGGAATCGCTCGAATTGCCAGAGTTTTGCTGTCATCAATAACCGCCGTCCCCAACAATTTTTTCTCCAACATTTTCTCTATCTCCTCTATTTCTTACAGTTTGTCTAATCTATTCAAATACTCTTCTGGTTGATTTCTTTTCCTGTGATATTCTGATCGTTTTTTTGTATGTACACAAGTTGTTTGATGAAATGTTTGTAAAAGAAAACTGTAGAAGATGACCTACCATCTCGGTAAATGACCTACAGCCTACGGCAGATGACCTACGGTCTGCCAAATGACCTGCGACCCGTGGCAGGTCATCTTCGGCACCTACGGCTTGCAGTAGGTCAATTACGGCACCTATCGCACCTGTTAATCTGCAAGTATTTTTTCACGAATCCATGCAAGTGTTTTTCTATACTTATATAAGAAAACAAAATCCATAGAAGTGTTTTTTCATGTATGTGGAGGAAAACGAAATTTATGCAAGTGTTTTTTTATAAATGCAGGAAATCTGCAGGTTATAATAATATAGAAGGGTATGATGACCATTTTAACTTAAAAAATATAGAATACAAATATTACAATAGTAGAAGTATAGAATGCAAAGACGTTTTTTTTTTGTACATTTATGCAAATTTTCCATATATATATTATATTAATTTATAATTATAAAAAATTACAATAACAATTAATAAAATAATAAATGTAATAGTTTTTTAATATTGTTATAAAGAAGATATTATTTCAATTTATTAATAATTGAAATTTTAAATTTAATTTTTTATATTAAAATTATTCTATTTTTACATAATTTTTGTAACACTGAACTGTGGAGATATTTTAATATAAAAAATCTATTCTCTTTATTTTGTAAAGAAAATAAGTTTTCTTAAATTAGTTACTAGGGATGGTCATTTCAAGTTTGTTTTAGTTTTTATTTCGGTTATATCAATTTCTGGTTTATTCAAATAAAAAAATTATAAACAAATGATTATATAAATTTCATCAGTTTATTTTTACTCGATATGGTTTTAGCACAATAACATTATAATCAAATGACTTTATTCGTTCAATTTAGTTTGGATCAGTTTTAAACCGATTCGATTCAGTTATAAATGAACAGTGTAGACCCGGTCTGGTGGGTCAACTTACGCGTAGAGCCGAAAAGTGACTCTTTCTAATCTTCCATGGAAAAAATTTAAAAAATATTATATTTTAGACATATTAATAATATATAATAACACTTTTTTAAAATAAGCAAATAATTTCAAATGATCCTTTAAACCTCATAAATATTAAATCATAAAATATCAATATTTTAAAATCTTCATTAAAAATTCCAAAATCCTTCACAAACTTCAAAGTTTGATCACATTTTCTTCTTCATTTCATTAAAACTAATAAAATAAAATTATAATAAATATATAATAGATCTAAAAATAAAATTATAATTACAAGATATAATAAATATAGAGAAAATATATAATAGATCTAAAAATAAATTTTTAATCAAGATAGAAGAAATTACTTTGTTAATTTTTTTGTTACTATGATAATTCTCCATAAAATTTTATCCCACCGAAAAAATGATGAGAACATCATTGGATTGCAAATACGAGTGCGTGGTAGGATTTGATAGGAATTTAAATCGAGATAAGTGAAGAATGAAGTTACAGAACATGCGTTCAAACTGAATGAATTTGGTTTGTCTGAACCGTATGTCAATCTGATTTTGCATAATGTTCGTCCGGATCGAACCATATTCAGTTCGATATATTGCACGTCCGTTCGGACCAAATAGTATTTGGTAGAATACACACGTCTGTTCAGACCGAATCGAATTTAGTTCGCCCGAACTTATATCTATTTTTGACTTGTTATTTTCTTGTAGAATTTATGTTCGACCTAAACGTTGTTTTGGTTCTTCGAATCGAGTGTTATTTTCAAATTTTTTATTTTACGTTATTTAGGATATTTTAGGTATTTCGATTATTATTTCTAAGATTTGTTTTGTTGGTTGGTATGCTTTTGGATAATCTCTGATATAGTTTATTAGATTTTGTACTGATTCATTTGGTTATGAACGTTGTATTTATGTTCATATGTAGGCGAACATATATATATTTGTAATAAACATCTATAGAATAATATTACTCATTTATTATTATATTTGCTTATGTTGTTAATAATAAACACTACAAAAAAACAGTCATATAGCGACGGAAAAATATGTCGCAAATATAAAGAAAATTCGTCGCAATTAAGAATTTGCGAGGAATGCGACTGACATATTTCCGTCGCTATAGCATTGTCGCAAACGTTTAACGATCGCTAATCTGTCACAATTTTGCGACGAAAAAAATCTGTGTTTTGTTATCGAAAGTGACGTAAATTCGGTCGCAATTTGCGTCGCAAGTTTTAAAAAAAATAAAAAAAATTATATACTATATATACACGTACATATACACACATATATACATTTTTATTTCACATACACATACATTACACACATACAAATATACATACACATATACATTTCACATACACACATATACACATACACATATATACAAACACACACATACTGTAACACCCTGATTTTTAAAAATAAAAACATATAGATAATAAAAAAATAGACACGACCGAACGATCGTGTAACATGATCGATCAATCGTGTTTTGAGCAAAATCATTACAAACGGCCAAAAACCGAGCCGTTGTCAAGGAGTCATTCATGCATCAACGCGACAAGTTTCTCCCTACTCTTCACTCAACCCACCTTTAAATCACGCTCGCGATGGAAGGAAAAAAAATGATAGACAGAGAAGGAGACAGAGAGAGAACGGAAGAGAGATAGAGAGCATGTGAGAGAGTGAAAAAGACAAAAGAAGAGACACCGGCGAAACCGTGAGTAATGTTGGTAACACGGACGTGAAGAGGACTCACGTGCAATACTCGGACGACTGACACGCAGAGGAAAGCTCACCGGAAACGACCGAAAACGAACAGTCTGAAGATGAGAGATTAGGGGGTTCTTCGGATTTTTTTTTTATGGTTTTAATGGCATCAATTAGTGTATCTATATTTAATATACCTGTGTAAAAACATTTGGTAGAGTTTGGATGAGAATCAGAATTGTTCGAGTTTAAAAACCAGATGGTTGAAGAAGACAAGTGACGATCGAGCGATCGTCAGTTTAAAAAAAATAAAACAAAATAATAATAATAATAAATAAATAAATAAATATTAGGGATTAAATAGAAATATTATATGGGTAAATAATACCCAGAAAAATATAGAAAATAACAAAAAAATAAAGGAATTTGAAAGAAAATACCTATTTGGATTTTTCAACCAAACGGTAAAAACAGAAATTAACCGCTAAGGTTAAAATGGATAAAATGGGTAATAATTACCTAAAAAACTTTAATAAATGGAAAGAAAGGACGAGAAAAACAGTTTCAGAATTCCGAACGTTAAAAATGGAAATTTACTGCTAAGGTAAAAATTAGTCAGAATGAATAGTAATTATTGAAAAGACAGAATAAATGGAAATAAAGATGTGGTGAGCGGTGTGATTTAACCATCGAGAGACCATTGTATGCGGGCAGATTGTATGGCGTTAATCGATAGATCAGTTGGGGCCAGACATCTTGACACATGTGATTGTAATTAGGAAATTGGTACGATGATTGTGATGTGTGTAGTCTATGCGTATAGCCTACGAATGAGTCGTGGTGTAGTACAAGTTAGACATGATTGTGAATGTGGGACCAGACGGTGCAGATGACTGTGATGGACAATACTGGGTCACAGAGATGATTGGACCAGATGATACAGATGGCCGATATAGCCAGTATTAGGTCACTACGATATGGGGACCAGATGATGCAGATGGTTGATATAGCTAGCATCAAGTCATTACGATGATCAGACCAGACGATACAGATGGTTGTGAAGGCTAGTATCAGGTCAATGAGTATTAGTCACGTGTACAACGTGGGTTGACAATAGGGTCAACACTGTCGCGTCGATGGTGATGGGATGATTTCGTCCTATGATGTGATGTCATGTGGACTTGTTTGTGATTGCGTTGTGTGTGATTATCGAAATGCATATTATATGTATATATATACTGTGTGGAAATGTATGATAGGTATAGAGACAGTAATTGATATCGTTTCTCTATGAGAACGTAATATCCGGGGTCTACCCTGGTTACTCACTGAGCATATGTGCTCAACCCTCCATTGTTGATATTTTTCAGATCACGAGGAGTACGAGTAGTGTGGGGACAACGTCCATCGAGTAGCAGCATCACATACGGTGTTTGGATTTGGTGTGTATAAAAATTAGGGATCATATCCTAGGATTTCAGTGTGATGTTTTATTATTTCGGACATGAGATTGATTTTACATTAAACTATCTATTTTCCGCTAACTCTTTAAAAAGTGTGATATAAGATATTCCCGTGTTTTGTTTTATGTGTTTTATTAGAACGTCCATGTGGCGCACTTGTATTCAGGGGATACAAGTTACGAGTGTCACACATACACATATACATAACACATACATACATATTAACACATATACACATATATGTATACATACATAAATACTCATACACGTATATATATACGTATACACATCCACAAACACATACACATTTCACAAACACATACACATACATATATATTCAGACACACATAAATACACATACAATCACATATACATACACATACATATTCACATTAAGATACACATACATATACACATTCACTTACACACATACATAAACACATACACATAACATTCACACATACATACATATTCACTTACACACATACATAAACACACACATACACATTCACACATATATATACACATTTACTTGCACACATCCACATACATAAACACACACAAACACATCAAACATACACATATATACATGAATACATATATATTATCTTATAGGAGAAATTTGTCGATCATTGGAGAGATTTAGAAAAAATTTGGCGATTTTTTTTTTGATCGAAAATTTTTTAAGTCTGATGAAGAAGACGACTCGTAGTTTTATATTGCGTTTTGCGACGGAAATTCCATCGCAATCCGTCACAAAACGAAATTAATTTACGCGCTCAAAATTCAAAAATTCTATCAAAAACGAAATAAAATACATTGCGACGGAATATTCCATCGCAATCCGTCGCAATTTTTAAAATTGTTGTCGCAAATCATCTGTTTTTTGTTGTCACAGAATTATCCTCGTCAACTATAACAAATTACACGGATTTTGCGACTGTTTGCTATGGATAATTTTTTTCGACATTCTGTCACAAAATCGTTGCATTCTGTCTCAATTTTCTATGCGACGGAAATTTTCATCACTATATGAAGGTTTTTTTTGTAGTGAAATTTTATCTCTATATTATTGGAAAAAATATTAGATCCCTAGTCAATTATTATCGTGAGAACGATAATAAATGAAGACTAGTATGAAGTTATGCATGAACTTATCGATTATCTTGTTATGTTTGTTAGGTTTCCTGGGATCTCATGAGCGAATCCAATTCCTAAGAGATCGATTCTAGGATTTGCGCAGCGGATGTAAAACAAAAATTTAATAAACCCCTAGAACCATGCTTCTATGATTCGTAGAAACGTTAGAACGCTTACCTCAATCGATCTGGGGCTTGTATCAATTGAAGAATTCGTCTGATCACGAAAGGGAGGAAGAATACCTCGCCCTCTACACGTATCCACACCTTGGGATAGATTTCAACGGTTGGAACTTGTCTGCTAGGACCCGAATATGCTATTCGGTTTTGTGCTTCGAGAAAAAGAGACTTCAATCACTTTCCAAACCTCTTGGATCTCCCAAAAAGTCTGTAGAAAAGTTCTAAAGTCGGCCACCCCAATTAGGGTTTTTAATCTCCTTATAAGGTGATTCAACCCTAATTTCGGTTTAATTTTGGAAAAACCTGAAGCCCGGAACGGGCGGTCCAGAAATGCACGTGGACCGTCCGTTCCAGTACGTAGAACGGACGGTCTGCCTTTAGTGGATCGTCTGTTCCAGACCTTCTAGAACGGACAGTCCGTTCTGGACCGACGAGTCTGGACCTGGCGGACCGTTTGTTCCGGACTTCTGGTCCGCCCGGGCC
>NW_010970490.1:4593692-4594237 GCF_000463585.1 Tarenaya hassleriana | reverse complement strand
ATATAGCAGTATAACCCCAAATCTCTATTTCGGATATACAAGTCATAGGCGGTCTCTAGCAAGACACTATGACTACCTATCTCGAATAGAGTTTGTTCGTGATCTTACGAACGCCAGTGATGATTCCGGTTGATGATCCTTTTGTATCGCGATATCATATGTCGAACATAAGGCATGGACAAGTCACCTTATCTGATTCGACTGCTTTCTCGTTCACTGAGTTCGACTGTCTGAAATAGACGACGTTCGTCTATAGTGCGGCCACACATTTCTACAATCTCGCTCACACGAGGGGCCCAGCGATATCTCTCTCTTTTACGAGAGGTACAAATCCCATCTTGACTATCTACAATCCAGCACATGATTCGTTTCATTCCTGATACATGCCTTTATAGTCCTCATGTTACGCAGGACGTTTGACGTATTCAAAGCACGCAACTCCTCACGTTGGATTCCGTAGATATCTCATGTCTTAGGATCCAATAATGGAACCACCATATGAGATTCAAGTCATTACACTAGTCCATGTGACAATCTCATGCGGA
>NW_010970490.1:4592483-4593513 GCF_000463585.1 Tarenaya hassleriana | reverse complement strand
ATGTAATGAATAAAACACTCATCCATCCATAAATAGACCGAAAATGTCAATACATCAAATGCATCTAAACAAATCTCGCATAACCGTACATCATAGAGCACTAAACCAACAATCTCCCACTTGCTCTAATCATGGACTGCTAAACATCTAATACCCATATCCCTAACATGATCCTCATGCTTCGACGAAGGGAGAGGCTTCGTGAACGGATCGGCAATGTTGTCATCTGTCGACACTCTGCAAATGTATACGTCTCCTCTGTCTATGATCTCCCTGATAAGGTGAAATCGTCTGAGTATGTGTTTGGATCGTTGATGGGATCTGGGTTCTTTCGCTTGCGCGATTGCTCCATTGTTGTCACAATACAGAGCAATGGGGCTATCAGCACTAGGAATGACACCCAAGTCTCCAACAAACTTCCTGATCCAAACAGTTTCCTTTGCTGTGTCCGACGCTGCAATATACTCAGCTTCTGTAGTAGAATCTGCAACGGTCGCTTTCTTGGAACTCTTCCAGGAAACAGCGCATCCGTTCAGGCAGAAAACATAACCAGACTGCGATCTGTAGTCATCCGGGACTGACTGGAAACTAGCATCGGTATAACCCTTTACAACGAGCTCGTCTTCCGACCCACCGTATACCAGGAACACATCCTTAATCCTTCTCAAGTACTCAGGATGTTCTTGACGGCGATCCAGTGCGACTCACCTGGATCTGACTGGTATCTACTCGTAATGCTCAACGCATAGGATACATCCGGTCGAGTACAAAGCATGGCATACATGATGGATCCAATTGCCGAAGCATATGGAATCCGATCCATGCGTTCTCGCTCATCAGGTGTCGTAGGACACTGACTCTTGCAGAGAACTGTGCCACTGCTCATCGGTAAGGTTCCTTTCTTGGAATCTTGCATCTTGAACCGTTTCAAGACCTTATCGATGTAAGTACTCTGACACAATCCTAGAAGACGCCTCGATCTATCTCTATAGATCTTAATGCCTAAAATATAGGCCGCTTCTCCTAGGTC
>NW_010970490.1:4591729-4592043 GCF_000463585.1 Tarenaya hassleriana | reverse complement strand
CCTGCCTGATCTTCGAGGTTCACTCGTCGAACGTTGAGTCACAACCGGCAGTAAAACAGGTTGAACTTCTTCAACTTGTTCACTCGGCTCAGCGTCTACTTGCTGCTCTCGAACTTCTTCAAGTTCGATCCTACTTCCACTGACTCTTTTGGAGACGAACTCTCGCTCCATAAAAGTCACATTCCTGGCAATGAACACCTTGTTCTCTGCCGGAATGTAGAAGTAGTAACCCTTAGTTTCCTTAGAGTAGCCTACAAATAAACACTTATCAGATTTGGAGGATAACTTATCAGTCATCTAATGCTTCACATAAA
>NW_010970490.1:4584118-4591676 GCF_000463585.1 Tarenaya hassleriana | reverse complement strand
TCGTTTCAGCCGACTTCGTTGGACTCCTGTTCAGTAGGTACACAGCGGTCTCTAAAGCATAGCCCCAAAAGGACTTCGGAAGATCTGTCTGACTCATCATCGACCGAACCATCTCTAACACTGTTCGTTTCCTCCATTCAGACACGCCATTCCATTGTGCCGTACCAGGAGGAGTTAATTGTGATATAATACCACAATAAACCAGATAGTCAGTGAACTCTTGGCTCATATACTCGCTACCACGATCTGATCGTAGTGTCTTGATCGTCTTGCCAAGCTGGTTCTGTACTTCGTTTCTGAAAGCCTTGAACATTTCAAGTGTTTCAGACTTATTTCTCATCAAATAGACATAACCGTATCGACTGAAATCATCAGTGAACGTAACGAAATACATATAACCTCCTCTAGCTGGACAGCTCATTGGTCCGCATACATCACTATGTATCAGGTCCAATAACTCTGTCGCTCTCTTTCCTTTCCCCTTGAAAGGATGCTTCGTCATCTTACCCATTAAACAATACTCGCAAGATTCAAGAGACTCAAAGTCGAATGAATCCAGAAGACCTTCAGAATGAAGCTTCTGAATGCGTTTCTCGTTTGTATGGCCTAGACGACAATGCCAGAGGAAGGTCGGGTTTAAGTCATTTGGCTTAAACCGTTTGGTACAAACGTTATAGTTGGACTGTATCTAGACGGTTCGTCATCCAAAACATAAAGGCCATTCAACTAGTAACCTTTACGAAATCACCTCGATAAATGGACAGACATTTGTTCGCAATAACAAATCTGAAACCATCCGAGTCTTAGCATGAAATCGACATAATGTTCTTGCTGACGGCAGGAACATAATAGCAATCATGCAACTCTAATACATGTCCTGAAGGTAAAGTCAGATCGTAAGTCTCGATGGCTAATGCAGCAACCTTTGCTCCATTCCCAACGCGGAGATCTACTTCTCCTTTTGCCAACTGTCTACTTCCTCGCAACCCTCGCAACCCTTCCGGTATCCAATACCTACGATGTGGAAGTAAACAAAAGTTAGCCTCTATAACGAAGACACCAGAAATCGATGCTTCTATAAGCTTCTTTTTCTCTTGATCTTCCAGGTAGAGTCTACAATTTCTGTACCAATGCCTAACGGCATGACAGAAATAACTCTCTTCCTTTTTGGACTTAGGCTTAGGTTCAATGACAATGCTTGTCACTTTCCTCTTGCCCTTGCTCTTGGAACGCTTCCTTTCGCTGGAACTCTTTCCAACAATTACCATATCACTCTTTCTGTGGCTCTTAGCCTTCTTTTAGAATGACACATTCTACTGATCAACTATCAAAGAATCGTCCATGTCCTCTAATTGTTTACGCAATTTCGAAGTCACGTTTCCAAATATCAAGCTAGACTTGTCCGAATTATCATCCACATGCTTCACATAAGCATCAATGATCGATCTAGAAGCCGTGGTAAGAGATTTATCCTTCATAAGGACAGATCGCATCGTCGACTTCAGTACACTACCGGTCGACGCTATGTCCTACAGAAAAAGACAAAATAGAACGAAAACACACCTACATGCAGATTCTATCAATGATCTACTACCAGCTAGTCCATCATCAATCAACAACAACTTATCAATGATCTACTACAAGTTAGTCCATCATCAATCAACGACAACATAGATGCACATACAAGCTATATTCCCATGCAGAAAATTAACCATACAATAATTTTCTATATGGGACTAAGATCTGTATTTCACATAAGAATAAATTGTTACACTTATCCTCATGCTATTTAGGTAGACATCTAATGTCGATCACATCCAATGTGATTCTTAAATCTTTTATGAGACTATGATATCGAATATCATTGCATACTCGTCTCATCTGTACCATTAAGTCTCAAGTCAAACCTGACGACTTAGCCTAAGGTAAACCATATTCAAGCTGTGGGAACCACGATTTCCCACTCTGCCTCACAAAGATAATCGACACGCTCAGCTTTGGCATGACCCGTGTTAGATGATCGATGCCTTGACATGCGCTCTAGTAATGGAAGGTACACGCTTAGCATTACATAAATAAGGGATTTTCGAAACCACACTTAGATCAAGCATCTACTTTCAAGCTATGAGAACCATCATTTCTCCATCTTGCCTCACTAAGATAATATGGCACACCCAGATTTGGCATGGCCCATGACACGTACGATCGAGGCCTTGACAAGTGCTGTACTCGTAGAGCTCCTAGATCTAACCGGTTTCTGTGCAACGATTGTACATATCAAGGATCAACAATTGTTCCTTGATCAGATGTATTACATTATCCGAATAGACCATCCATTCGATTATGTAATCCCAATCTCGAAACTCCCACTCAATCAAGCATATCCAATATCTTGATTAAGTTACATGCATTCATTCACTATGGACCATCCATAAGAATCAATCATGTCTATTTGAGTCACAGTCAATCAGATCAAGCAACAATTGCATAATCGGATTAGAAAACAGAAAAATATCAGAGTCTGGGCCTCGGACCGTCCGTTCCACAGAACGGACGGACCAGCCTTGGAGAACAGACGGAACGGTCGGTCCATAACAGCAGAACGGACGGTCCACTCTTAGCCATGGAACGGACGGTCTAGTGAGCCAGAACGGATGGTCCGTACTCAAACTATCTGGAAAGGACGGTCTACAAAGTCAGAACGGATGTTCCAGACCTTTCGGTCCAACTTCTGTCCGTCATCCCTAGACCGTCCGGTCTGGCATACCCAGAACGAACGGTCTAGGCTAGGTCTTCGTGATCAGATCATATTTTTCCGCGTTCTCGGCCCCGATCAGACCCGAAACTGATCAAAATTCTTTTGTACTCTCAAAATTCGAACTCCTGCACTCTATGCAACATTAAACATGCAATCTATCATAGATTCAATCATTAAACATGCATAGAAATCAAAGCAAACATGGATTCAAACAATTCAAATCCTAAAACGTGCGTGATTGGGTTCTACGAAATCATAATAGAGCAACCAAGCTCTGATACCACTGTTGGGTTTCCTGGGATCTCATGAGCGAATCTATGACGCTCGTAACCCGTGTACAATATACGGACTGTGCCACATGGACGATATACAATAAAATAATAAATTGCGGAAGCGAAAATACGAAATCCAAAAATATTTTAATTCAAATAAGAGTAAGCAACGGAAATATAACGCGGTCAGTATCGCAAAACAACACATGTCCGAATAGCCATAGTTTAACCGTACAAAATGCGGGAATACAAATCCCGAGGTTCCAAATACAAATCCCGTACATGATGCTGCCTCTCTCAGGTTGTCGTCATCTAGTGCGCTACGCGTAATCCTCGTGATCTGTAAAAATGTAAAACCGTGAGGGCTAAACACAACTGCTTAGTGAGTAGCCCGGGTTGATCCCGGTCATCCCGTTCCCAGCGAGAAAGGTGATAAAACAATGGCATACAAGAAACAAACAAGTAATAACAACACGTATGTATATCACATCAATCATAATCCCACCCGTATGGAGTCCACCATAGGGTTTAGCCATAAACCCTAGTCAAGTCGGCATGACTAGGAGCGCATCACACGCCCGTCACTCGCGTGACGTTGGCCGTCACATCGTGTGCAACTACACGTACACAATTGCACGCTTGTCATGTCTCGTGACCACCGATGTCAAGTCCATGACACAATGGAAATACAAACATACCCGTATGGAGTCCACTATAGGGTCCAGCCATATACCCTAGTCAAGTCCATGACTAGGAGCGCCTCCACGCCCGTCAAGTCCATGACGTTGGTCGTGTCAAGTCCATGGCACAATAGAAAGATAATCACACCCGTATGGAGTCCACCATAGGGTCCAGCCATATACCCTATAGTACAATCATATGCATCACGGCATCCGGTCCCCACCGATCTACCGTTCAATGCCATGCAATTCTACCCGCAAATAATCACGCAACGGTCACTCGTATCTCAATATCGCACTCCTCACTGTGCCACGCAACGTCTTGGCGAAGGATCGGTTCGATTGATCTCAATCGCGAAGTTTTCTCCATTGGTGGGAGCTTGGTTCGCCCATGGTCAAGTCTGATCGGGCCAACCCCGTTGGTCGTTTCCTTTTTCCCGGCCGAAACAAAAATTTATCGTCTTTTCTCCGACAGACCAAAGCCTGATCAGTCCCGGACCAGAGCCCCTTCTCTTCTGGTCCGCTCAGCTTCCTTGGTCCGTCGAATTATTGTGAGACAGGTCTGGTCCGGCGGACCAGGTTTGGTCAGCCCCCGACTCCCTCTTCATTGGTCAACCAGACCATTTTTGGTCAAAACCAGGCTTGGTCCGCCGGACCAGGTTCTGGTTCGGGTCGGACCAAGCTTCCTCAGCTTCTTCCCCCCTCGGTCCAACAATTTTTCGGACATGGTCCGGAGCTGACCAGTTCCTGGTCCGGCGGACCGGAACTGGGCACTTCGTCCGTTCACGATTTCAGGTTTCTGGTCCGATTTCGATTGCTCATAACTCTCTTATCTCTTATCCATATCGCGCACCGTTTGTCTCTAAATGTTCATTGGGATGTCCTCTTTAATATCCATACACTGAAAAATGATTCGTAATCCCTGTACCTCGTGAACTCGCAACTCTGCAATTTCCAGTTTCTTTATCAGTTTTCATTCACTCGTATCTCCCTCGTTTCTCAACCAAATTGAGTAACGTTTGTTTCTAAATTCTCATTGAAATGTCCTCTTTCAAACCCAAAAAACAAAACATTGCAATATCACAGTCACAGGATGGAAACGAGAGTACACAGAAGCAACTCAAGCCACTCACCTTGTTCTTGAGTTTTGGTGAGTTTGTCCGAGCTTGTGCGAGTTCCTCGTGGCTCGACACGACGTGAGACGCTCCAAGGCACGTCTGGGTACGTCCCCCTTGGTCTCCTCGAGCTCCTTTCTCTCTAGTTCGTCTCCTTTCTCTCCCTTTCTCTCTCTTTCTCTTCCTCCTCTGTTTCACCCGAAATTGGCAAAGTCCCAGGTTTGGGAGATGTTTATGGCGCGGGAGAGAGGTCGAATGGGCTCCATCCCAGGCCCATAGACGAGCTTGCAACGTCCTCGAGGTGTTGGGCGGTGGTTGGACGCGCGTGGGACCCATTTTCCGGTGAAATTTCGCATCCCAAGACTGCAACAGAGCAAGTTGTGTTCTGTCGCTTCCCGGTCCGCCGGACCAACTTCTTGGTCCGCCAGACCGGGGTCAGTTTTATTTTTTTTTTCGAAACTTCTCCCAGTCCGCTCAGTCTACTTTTGCTCTGACTGAGTAGGTTGGTCCGCCCCGGACCAACCTTGTTTTTTTTCTTTTCTTTTTTTTTTCATTTCTTCCTGATCCTTTCCACGCGTGACGATCCTCGTGCCTCTCCTCGGTATTGTACTATTTATTTTTGGTGATTTCGTGACATCTCTATTTAATTATTTATTTTTAAATAATTAAATATTCAAATCGGGTTTCGGGGTACTACAAATCCTCCCCCCTTATCGTCCTCGAATTCAGAATCGCGTGATATCATCAAGATTTTCTCGTATTCGATATCATCTCCAAAACGCAATCCATATCGTCACGTCATCTGAACATAAGTCTGATACGGACCGCACGTCATACATAAGAGTCCGTACAGCGTTCAAGTAAACAGATGCAGATAACTACTAACCATCGCTGCCTCGGGTTTCCAAGTCATGTCAGAGACCCCTTGGCTTCGTCAAAAGACCTTCACAACTTCTTGATCTTCCGGTCCACGATCTGCAACGGCTCGTCGCGGAAACGTGTAGCCTCCATAAACTCCAACTCTTGGGGCTGTAGCACGTGAGAAGGATCCGCTACGTACCTCCGCAGCATCGACACGTGGAACACGTCATGGATGTTGCCCAGCTCTGGCGGCAATCCAAGACGGTATGCAATAGCTCCCACTCTCCCGATCACGGGATAAGGTCCGATGTAGCGCGGCTTCAGCTTCCCGCCCTGTCCAAACCTCGCATGACCTCGCATCGCATGTACTCGGAGAAAGGCATAATCTCCGACCTCCAGCTCGAAGTCTCGCCATCGCTGATTGGCGGATGACTTTTGTCGGTCCTGCGCCGTCTTCACATGGGCGCGAATCCTCCGTATCACCTCCGTGGTCTCCTATACAATCTCCGGCCCAAACTCGCGATGTTCTCCGATCTCTGTCCAACACAACGGTGTCTTGCACGGTCTCCCGTACAAGGCCTCATATGGAGACACTCCAATGCTCGTGTGATGGCTGTTGTTGTACGCAAACTCACACAATGTCAAGTACCGATCCCACGGAGCTCCCTACTCCATAATACAAGCTCTGAGCATGTCCTCCAGAGTCTGTATCGTCCGCTCCGACTGGCCGTCTGTCTGGGGATGGTATGCCGTGCTCATCTTGAGCTTCGTCCCCAGAGCTTCCTGTATCGCCTTCCACAGGCGTGATGTGAACCGGGCGTCTCGGTCTGAGATGATCTCGTTCGGAACCCCATGTAGACGCACGATCTCATCGATGTAAATCTGCGCCAACCGCTCAATCGGATACTCCTGCCGGATGGGGATGAAATAAGCGGATTTGGTTAGTCGGTCCACGACTACCCAAATGGCGTTCTTCTTGCTGGGCATGAGCGGTAATCTGACCACGAAGTCCATGGCGATCGAATCCCACTTCCACTCGTGTATCTCCAGCGGTTGTAGTTTTCCCCCCGGCATCTGTCGCTCTGCCTTCACCTGCTGGCAAATGAGGCATCTCGCTACGTAATCCGCCACGTCCTTCTTGACCCTCGTCCAGGTATACCACTGTCGTAGCCCCTGATACATCTTGCTGGCCCCCGGATGTATCGCCAACCTCGACTGATGTGTCTCTGCCAAAATCTCCTGTCTCAGCTCTGGATCGTCGGGCACACATAGCCGGTCCCCAAGTCGCAATGCTCCCTGCTCGTCAACATGACGAGCCTACCACATACCCAGAGGCTATGGCGAGTCCCGACTCCGAGAAATGGCGCGAGGCTATGAAGTCCGAGATGCAATCCATGTCAGACAACCAAGTATGGACTCTGGTTGATGCATCTGAAGGGATAAAACCCATCGGATGTAAGTGGATCTTCAAGAAGAAGACCGACATGGATGGCAACGTGCACACGTATAAGGCACGACTTGTGGCGAAAGGATTCCGTCAAATTCATGGTATTGACTATGATGAGACTTTTTCGCCCGTAGTTATGCTGAAGTCCATCAGGATCCTACTTGCCATAGCCGCATGTTATGACTATGAGATATGACAAATGGATGTCAAGACCGCGTGCCTTAACGGGAACTTGACCGAGGATATGTACATGACACAACCCGAAGGTTTTGTAGATCCAAGGAACCCGAGGATGGTGTGCAAGCTTCAGAGGTCCATTTATGGACTGAAACAGGCTTCGAGGAGCTGGAACCTTCGCTTTGATGAGACAATCGTTACACCAATGTACTTGAGAAGGACTAAGGATGTGTTCTTGGTATACGGTG
>NW_010970490.1:4580653-4582653 GCF_000463585.1 Tarenaya hassleriana | reverse complement strand
GACTTGAATCTCATATGGCGGTTCCATGATTGGATCCTAAGACCTGAGATATCTACGGAATCCAACATGAGGAGTTGCGTGCTTTGAATACGACAAACGTTCTGCGTAACAAGAGAACTATAAAGGCGTGTATCAGGTACGAAACGAATCATGTACTGGATTGTAGATAGTCAAGACGGGATTTGTACCTCTCGTAAAAGAGAGAGATATTGCTGGGCCCCTCGTGTGAGCGAGACTGTAGAAATGTGTGGCCGCACTATAGACGAACGTCGTCTATTTCAGACAGTCGAACTTAGTGAACGAGAAAGCAGTCGAATCAGATAAGGTGGCCAGAAGGTCTGGAACGGATGGTCCACTAACGTAGACCGTCCGTTCTGCTTGCTGGAACGGATGGTCCACGTGCATTTCTGGACCGTCCGTTCTTGAAACGATGAAAAACCGAGACAGAAGGGTCTGGAACGGGCGGACCGAAAGTCCAGAACGGACGGTCCACCAAGTCCAGACCCGAGGTCCAGAGAGCGCGGTCTGTCCGTTCCGCTCTGGATATTTTCGTAATTGAACCGAAATTAGGGTAAAATCACTTTATAAGAAGGAGATTAAAACCCTAATTACGAAGGGACTTTGAGGAGCCGACTTTTGCAATTCTTAGAGAGTTTTTGGTGAGATCCAAAAAGCTCAACAAGTTCTAAGTCTCGTTTTCTCGAAGTGTACAAACCGAATAGAGATTCGAGTCCTAGTAGACAAGTTTCAATCGTTGGAATCCATCCCGTGGTGTGGATACGTGTAGAGGGCGAGGTATTCTTCCTGCCTTTCGTGATCAGACGTGTTCTTCGATTGATACAGGCCCCGGATCGATTGAGGTAAGCGTTCTAACGTTTCTACGTTTCAATAGCAGCATGGTTCTAGGGTTTATTAAATTTTGTTTTACTTCCGCTGCACAACCCTAGAACGATCTCTTAGGAATTAGATTCGCTCATGAGATCCCAGGAAACCCAACAGAGAATTCGAGCGGGTCGCCCATTCATGCGGGCGGTCCGCTAGTTGTAAGGCCATCCTCGTGGGTTTCAAGTCGCCTATGTTCAACTTCTTGTATATGGACAGTCGCATCAAACTCACACTAGCCCCAAGATCACATAATGCTCTATCAATCTCAATATTCCCTAACTTGCATGAAATAGAGAAACTCCGCGGATCAGACATCTTCAGGGGTAATTCATGCTTCGTGATGGCTGCACTAATCTCAGTGCTCAACGCTACGGTCTCCTTTTTAACTACCCGCTTCTTCGTCAAAATATCCTTGAGGAACTTCGCATACGAGGGCATTTGAAGAATTGCCTCATGGAAAGGCATTGTAATTTCCATCTTCTTTAGCATTTCCGCAAACTTCCCAAATTGGTTGTCCTCATTAAATTTCTTTAAACGAGAAGGAAAGGGTATCGGGGGTACCTTAGGCGGAGGAGGAATGTAGACCGGTTCCTTCTCCTGTTCTTGCACCTTAAGAGTGTCTTCCTCTACAGCTTTTCCTTTTTTCTCTCTTGTTAGCCTTGGAGGTGATGCCTTTTCAACCATCGGAGGGGTAGTCTCCGGAAGTTGTTTCCCACTCCGATCAAAAATCACAAGGAGTATCCATTGGGAGCATTGAAAATGAGCAAGTTGCATTCAAGAAACAATTAGAAGGAGTACAAGCTCACTTGAAAATCTTGGACAATCAAGTAGCTCAACTCGCATCTTCCTCCTCGTCAAGACAACAAGACATGCTTCCCGGTAAGAACGAGATGAACCATCGGGAACACATCAATGCAGTGGAGCTAAGGAGTGGGAAACAACTTCCGGAGACTACCCCTCCGATGGTTGAAAAGGCATCACCTCCAAGGCTAACAAGAGAGGAAAAGGAAAATTTGTAGAGGAAGACACTCCTAAGATGCAACAATAGGAGAAAGAACCAATCTACATTCCTCCTCCGCCTAAGGTACCTCCGATACCCTTTCCTTCTCGTTAAA
>NW_010970490.1:4562241-4575541 GCF_000463585.1 Tarenaya hassleriana | reverse complement strand
CGTTCGGCTTAAACCGTTTAGTATTCACGCTATAGATGGATGATGTTGAGTTTGAAGGCTGATCATTCAAGACGTATAAACCATTAACTAGATAACCATTACCATAGTAAATATCGTCTCGATAAATCATCAAACTCGAGTTCTCAATCACAAATCGAAAACCATCCAAATCCAGACATGAAATAGAAATAATGTTTCTGCTAATCGCAGGAACATAGTAACAATTACTAAGCTCTAAAACAAGTCCAGAAGGAAGATGCAAATCGTAAACGCCAACATACAATGCAGCAACTCTTGCTCCATTTCCGACGCGTAGATCCGCTTCTCCCTTATCTAGCATCCTACTTCTTCTTAGTCCCTGCACATTTCCACAAATGTGTGAGGCACTTCCGGTATCTAATACCCACGAAGATATAGTACAGATGTTAGCTTCTATAACATGAATACCTGAGGCAGAAGCTTCACCAAGCTTCTTATCCTTCAGATCCTCCAAATAAAGGTGACAATTACGCTTCCAGTGTCCAGACACTCCGCAGTAATGACAGTCACCCTTATCGGGCTTAGGCTTGGGCGTAGAGGCAACTTTTGCCTTTTTCACCGCCTTCTTTTTGGCTTTACCCCGCCGCTTCTTGCTGGAGTTATTCTCAACAGCAAGCACAGTCTTGGGCACCACGATATCCTGCTCGGCCGATTTCAGCATCCCATGCAGTTCGGCTAAACTCTTAGTCATCCCGTGCATATGGTACTGCATCACGAACTGGTTATAGTCCTCGGGTAATGACATTAGGATCAAGTCTGCAACCAAGTCACCATCGAGGTTCACTCCCATATGCTCAAGTTCTTCAACATGAGCTCTCATGTTGAGGACGTGGGTGTTGACAGAGCTACCTCTCGGCATCTCCGTCTTCACCAGAGCTTTCAGCGTCTTGTACTTTTCAGTACGCGCTAGCTCCTCAAACATGGTCTTGAGCTGATTGATCATAACAGGAGAACTCCTTGGACGTCAGCAAGAGATGTCCCAACATCGCAGTCAACTCGGCGGCGTTGCTGCGAGATGAGGTGACAACACGTATGGCCGCTAGGATCTTCTTCATGCTAAGAGCATCGGCCACTACCTTAGCCTTTCCCGGATGGTAGGCTATCTCCAGATCGTAATCTGCGATCAACTCCAACCATCTCCGCTGTCTCAGATTCAGATCCTCCTGAGATATCACATAAGTCAAGCTCTTGTGATCTGTATTGAGCTTAACCTTCTCCCCGTACAGATACGATCTCCAGATCTTCAGCGTGTGAACTACCGCTGCTAACTCCATATCATATGTCGGGTAGTTCTCCTCGTGTTTCTTCAGCTGCCTCGACGCGTAAGTGATCACGTGTCCCTCCTGCATCAACACGCAACCGAAAACTCCGGATTCCCTTAACATTCCTTGGAGGCGGCAGCTTCTCTATCACTTCGACCTTAGCTCGGTCGACCTCAATCCCCTTGCTCGAAATCTTGTGGCCTAGCACAATGCCCTCTTGGACCATGAAATGGCACTTCTCTCAATTCAACACAAGATTCGCCTCAACACACCTGTCCAACACGGCGCAAATTCATTAGACACACAGGAAAGGAGGGCCCATGGATGGAGAAATCATCCATGAACACCTCCATAACATCCTCAAGAGATCAGAAAACACATCAGTCATGCATCTCTGAAATATTGTCGGTGCATTACATAAACCAAAAGGCATCCTACGGTATGCAAAGGTGCCATATGGACATGTAAAGGTGGTTTTCTCCTGGTCGCTAGGGTGAATGGGGATTTGGAAGAATCCCGAGTAGCCATCAAGAAAGCAAAAATGGGAATGCAAGGCTAACCTCTCTAACATTTGGTCGATGAAGGGCAACGGGAAATGGTCCTTACGGGTGTTGGAATTCAGTTTCCTATAATCAATGCACATTCTCCAACCCGTAACCGTCCTAGTAGGTATCAATTCATTATGCTCATTTTCTACCACAGTGATACCCCCCTTCTTTGGAACAACTTGCACGGGACTAACCCATGCACTATCTGAAATCGGGTAAATGATACCCGCATCTAACAATTTGAGCACTTCCTTCTTCACTACCTCCTTCATGGTCGGATTCAACCTACGTTGATGCTCAATGGAGGTTTTGGAACTATCTTCTAGATGAATGCGGTGCATGCAAAGGGATGGACTAATGCCTCTAATGTCGTCTAGAGTCTAACCCAAGGACTGTCTATACTCTCTAAGCAATGCAACTAATTCAGCTAGTTCCACATCAGTCAAGGCAGCATTCACATCGTAGGAAGAAGATCTTAGCGGCCATACGCGTTGTCACCTCATCTCGCAGCAACGCCGCCGAGTTGACTGCGATGTTGGGACATCTCTTGCTGACGTCCAAGGAGTTCTCCTGTTATGATCAATCAGCTCAAGACCATGTTTGAGGAGCTAGCGCGTACTGAAAAGTACAAGACGCTGAAAGCTCTGGTGACGACGGCTCAATCGATGAGCTGTCATCTAAAGTCCGAACAATGCTTCGGACTTCCTCCCAATCGCAGTACATGCTGTCTTGTACCGCGTTCAATGCCATCTCGAGGGGGTCTGACTCTCTATATTCATCCCTCACTTCGTCGACCAACGTGTCGATCAGGTCTAGGTAGAAGGAAGACTCTACCAAATGGGGCTGCTTGAGATTCTGATCAAGCCTGAATTCAACCGTCTCATCTCCGATCTTCATCGTGAGTCTCCCTTCTCTGACATGCACTACAGCATCAGCCGTGTTCAGAAACGGCCTACCAAGTATGATGGGGATTTTAGAATCCTCCGGCATGTCCAGAACCACAAAGCCGACGGGAACATATAATTCCCCTACTTTTAGAGGCACATCTTCCAAGATCCCAGCGGGATACTTCACTGATCGGTCGGCCAATTGCAGTGCCATCCTCGTCGGTTTCAGCTCACCGACATTAAGCTTCTTAAATATGGAGAGAGGTAGCAAACTGACACTTGCGCCCAAATCGCAAAGCGCCCTCTCAATCTCCACATTTCCCAATCTGCACGGGATGGAGAAGCTACCGGGATCAGCCATCTTCTGCGGTAGCTCCGTCTGCAATATGGCTGCACTCACTTCTGTGCTAAGTGCCACTGTCTCCTTCTCGACCGCCCTCTTCTTCGTAAGGATGTCCTTCAAAAATTTTGTATAGGACGGGATTTGGAGAACTACCTCGTGAAACGGCATGGTCACCTCTAACTTCTTCAACATCTCCGTAAATTTGGCGAATTGGCTGTCTTCATTGTACTTCCTTGCCCGAGATGGAAATGGTAGAGGGGGTGCCTGTGGAGGAGGCGGAATGTACCTCGCCTCTTCCCCCTCTACAACATGGCCCTTGCTTTTATCTGAGGCGGCCCTCTGAGGTTCATGTGAACCTTCTCCCTCTTCTCTGACAACTTGGGAGTTCTCCGGAAGCTGTCTTCCGCTTCTCAGGCCTATGGCATTAATATGCTCCCTCGGGTTAGGATCAGCCTTACCCGGAAATTGGCCTTGAGGTCTCGTTGCCTGGGAAGCAAGCTGAGCAATCTGATTGTCCATCATCTTGATATGTGAATCCAACCCATCCAATCTCTGCTCGAAGCTCTCTTGCTTCCCTTTGAATCCCTGCATCTCTTGACCTAAGCTGGAAAACGAGTTTTTTTTATCGTGCATTAGTTGGGCTAACATCGACTTTAACTCTGACTCCTCTTCCTTTGCCTGAGGCGGAGGGGCTCTGTATCCTTGATTTCTCTGATTGTAGTCTTGGCCTTGATTCTGATACCCCTGATTCTGGCTTTGGTAGCCCTGATTCTGGTATCTAGGCTGAAATCCTGGGGGTCCCTGAGGTTTCGCTTCGCTTTGATGCTGAGGGTTCAACGCTCCTTGTGGGTTGCCATAAGAAAAGCCAAGGTGATTCCGATTCCCCGATTGTAGAAGTTCGACTGATTGTTGTATTGATTTCTTCCCACATAATCGACTTCTTCCATGGCTTCTTCTGCTTGTTCCACCATGTACATGCTCGGTTTACCCTTCTGTGGGTTTGATGAACCGGACCTAGCAAGCTGCAGCTTGATGGCAGAAAGCTCCGAAAGAACGGCTTGTAAAGCCGAAGACTCGCTGGCATCCCCTTTAACATCAACCTTAGGCAAAGATCGTCTGCTGCCCATTTCCCCTTAAATACTTCTCCCTTTCGCCATTTTAGACATCTGCGCTTCTAAAGCCTCGAAAGAGAGTCATACACACTGCCTCCGCATGTTGCATCAACCCATCCTCTCGTGTCGTCCCTAAGGCCATGTATGAAAGTAGAGAGGAGATACTTGTTGTCCATACCGTGGTGCGGACACATTCTCTGATACTCCTTGAACCTCTCCCAAGCATCATACAAGGTCTCATCATCATCTTGGGCGAATGTGTTAATCTTGTTCAGCTCCAACTGTGTCTTAATGGGAGAGTAATATTTCATCATAAACTTCTCCTCCATCTCATCCCATGTAGAAATGGAATTTGGCTCTAAGGTGTAGAGCCAATCCCGTGCCTTATCCATCAGAGAGAAGAAAAATGCCTCGATCATCGTGTACATCCCAAAAGTCTGCAAATTAACTCGGGCACGCTCTCTTGGCTGTGCTTCACCCCTTGCTGCCTCTTCTGCCATTCTGTCCTCTCTTCGTTTTCTGCGGATTTCCCTCTCGGTTCTGTCTATGTCCAGGTCAAAGGCAAGCTCAAAATCTAGGTCGAGTTGTCTTCGAGTAGGACGTCTGCTCATGCACTAAGGGAACCTGCAAAAATTCAAGTCCAGAAAAAGGCAGAGAATGTAAATCGAAGTGAATAAAAAGAAATAGAGTAAGGAGAGACACCCGATAAAGTCCAGCACGGTCCCGGAAAAGTCCAGAAAAATCGGAAAAAATCTAGAAAAATTCAGAAAAGTCCAGGAAATGTCCAGAATACATCCGAAAAAGTCCAGGAAAATCTGAAAATGTCTAGAGAGATCTCGAAAAATCTAGAACAAGTCCAGAAAAGTCAAGGGACTTGAGCATCATGCCCTATCTGACTCAAAAGCATATGAAATATGGATCCTAACTCACTTAGAAACTCATTGAGGGTGGTTTTCTTAGTGGGAACCTGTCATATTGCATCTATTGTCTATGTTAGTGTGTACAAAGCGACTTGCATATTTTCTGTCTATTTGTTTGTTTTTTTCTGTAGAACATACTTGTTGCAGGAATCTGTATAATCTCACCATGCGATCTATCCTTATGAAGGATAAGCCTCTGACCACGGCTTCTAGATCGATCATTGATGCTTATTGGAAGCATGTGGATGATGATCTGGACATGTCTAGCTTGATACTTGGAAACATGACTTCGGAATTGCGTAAACAATTAGAGGACATGGACAATTATTTGATGGTTGATCGGTTGAATGTGTCATTCCAAAAGAGAGCTGGGAGCCACGGAAAGACTGATATGGTAGTTGTTGGAAAGAGTTCCAGCAAAAAGAAGCGTTCCAAAGACAAAAATATAGAGAAGAATAGGAGTTATCAAATCCCCCCAGACTTAAACCTTTGCTCGTATAAAGAGTGTTATTTTTGTCATGCCATCAGGCATTGGTATAGAAATTGCAGACTCTACCTGGAAAATCAGAAGAAGAAGAAGCTTAAAGAAGCTTCGGCTTCTGGTATCTTCGTTATAGAGGTGAACTTGTTCACTTCTACATCATGGGTATTAGACACCGGATGTTCCTCGCACATTTGTTGAAATGTGCAAGGACTGCGAGGAAGTAGACAATTGGCGAAGGGAGAAGTAGATCTCCGCTTCGGGAATAGAACAAGAGTTGCTGCATTAGCCGTCGGGACTTATGATCTGACTTTACCTTCTGGTCTTGTATTGGAGTTGCATGATTATTATTTTGTTCCTGCTATTAACAAGAACATTATATCGATTTCATGCTTAGACTCGGATGGTTTTAGATTTGTTATTGAGAACAAAGGTCTGTCCATTTATAGAAGTGATTTATTCTATGGTAAGGGTTACCAGTTTAATGGTCTTTATATTTTGGATGACGAACCATCTAGATACAGGTCAATCTATAACATTAGTACCAGGCGGTTTAGGGCGAACGACTTAAACCCGACCTATCTCTGGCATTGTCGACTTTGTCACATCAATGAGAAACGCATAGCGAAGCTTCATTCTCGTGGACTTCTTGATTCTTTTGATTATGAATCAATCGAATCGTGCGATTCTTGTTTGATGGGCAAGATGACAAAATCTCCTTTTACTAGAAAAGGAGAACGGGCTACAGAGCTACTAGAACTCATACATAGTGATGTATGCGGTCCTATGAGCTCACCCACCAGAGGAGATTATTTGTACTTCGTTACGTTTACTGATGATTTCAATAGGTACGGTTATGTCCACTTGATGAGATATAAGTCTGAAACACTTGAATTGTTCAAGATTTTCAGAAACGAGGTATAGAACCAACTTGGCAAGACGATCAAGTTGCTTTGATCTGATCGAGGTGGCGAGTATATGAGCCAAGAGTTCACTGACTATCTGGCAGATTGTGGGATTGTCTCACAGCTGACTCCACCTGGAACGCCACAGTGGAATAGCGTGTCCGAGAGGAGGAACCGAACCTTATTAGATATGATATCGGTCTATGATGAGTCAGGTCGATCTTCCTAAATCCTTTCGGGGCTACGCTCTGGAAACGGCTGCGCTTATACTGAACAACTGTCCAACAAAGTCGGTTCAGAAGACGCCATATGAGATATGGACTGGAAAGCGTCCCAGGTTAGCGTTTATGAAGATTTGGGGATGCGACGTTTATGTGAAACGTCTGGCTTCTGATAAACTATCTGCCAAATATGATAAATGCATATTTGTGGGTTACCCTAAGAAAACTAAAGGGTACTGGTTCTACAACCCATCTGAGAACAAAGTGTTTTTTGCTCGGAATGGATCTTTCTTGGAGAGAGAATTCGTCTCCAAGAGAGTTTGTGGGAGTAGAGTAGATCTCGAAGAAGTTCAGGAACCACAAATAGTTGATCACTTGCGTGACGAGTCTTAAATTTGTAACCCGAAACACAACTAATCCGCAAGTATACGGATGTCGTAGTACCGGGGTCGAACACAAGGACTTAAGCGGTTAAGCTAGGAATCGACTAAAACTAGGAAAATGGTAAAAATAAAGTTGGAGAATTATTTTTGGTGGTTTTCAAGGTTGCAGAAAATTAAATGAGAGAAATAAAATCAAAGCAAGCAATAATTCAAGAGGAGATAATCGATGGAAAAGGTTATGGGAATCAGGTTTCACTGATCATACAAGGATGCCGTAAGGAATTATGGACCTAGATCAATAAAATCAAAGCAAGCAATAATTCAAGAGGAGATAATCGATGGAAAAGGTTATGGGAATCAGGTTTCACTGATCATACAAGGATGCCGTAAGGAATTATGGACCTAGATCATGTTTATTCTAAAGTGAGGGATTCCAAGACTAAGGTCGGGTTCGGTTCTCTCAAACCGAAAACCCGCTATCCAAGAGAGTACTCTATCCACTTCCGTGGCTTAGAGTGAAATTCCCGAATGCATTAAATTCCCTTGTCACGATCCTAGATTGAATTGAACCGAATTTCTTCGCATTCAATCTCAACCCATTTCAATGAATGCACCAAGAATCAAGAATCCATGTCTCCATGAAATTCTCAATCATAAATTCTACCCATAAGATTTTCATCCAATGAGAAGCATTAAACACCATTCATTAAACTCTAGCAATCAAACCCAAACAATTGCATCACTCAATTCAACAAATCCTAGGTTTCCCTAAACATTCATTCAAGAGAGATGAGAGATAATCATGAAGAACAAAATTTCATTCATTGCAAGAGTTTGAAAGCATAAACAAGACACAATCTTGGGTCCAAAGGTTAATACAAGCATCCTTACATGAGGGCTAATCCCTCATCCCACAACAAGAAACTATTCACACATCTTGTTCATAAACACAAAATCAACAAGATGAAGCATAGAGAGAGAAAGGGAAAGAGATGCTCAATGATGTCTTCAATCTTCGATCCAAGGCAAATCTCATTGTTCCTCCCTCAAGAATTCGGCCCTATGTCTTTTGGAGAAGAGAAAATCGCCTCCCTTCTGTTTCCCAAATCGAGCTCCCCCAAAAAGTCCGAAAAAATCAGACTTAACCAGTTTCAGGTCACGCAGTCAGCCGGACCAAGGTTTGGTCCGGCGGACCCGACGTAAAAATGAGACGTTACGCGGCGCAGAAGTGTTCCTGGTCCGGCTGACCAGAAACTAGTCAGCTCCGGACCGAGACTTCAGTGGACTCCCCCCGGTTGACTCGGAGCGTGCTGGCGGACTGGGCTGAGGCAGAGAAATGCTGGTCCGGCTGACCAAAACTGGTCAGCTCCGGACCAGCTACGCTTCGGGTCTGGTCAGGTCCTCTTCGGTTCGGCGGACTGAGGGGCACGAAACTCACTAGATCCGGACCGGATGAGTTCTTTTACTTCTTCCTCGTCTTCTCTCCTCGGTCCGACTCGATGTGCTGGGTAGACTTGGTCCGTCAGAGTGCATTCCGGTCAGCGGCGGACCAAATGCCTGTTTTCTCTATTTCTCGCCGAATTTGTGCGTTATGCCCTCGGGGTCCTGCCAAAGTCAGGACATAGTCCCGAAACCCTAGAATGGCTCTAAAAATGCCTAAGAATGTGTGGAAACCGTTTAGAAACCAAAGGCACACTCGTATAAAATCCAGATAAAATCCGAGCCATCAATAGTCGAAGAACTGAGTGAACAGGTTGAAACAGTTCAACTTGTATCACAAGTTGTTGAGACAGTACCTCCTAGTGGACCTCGGAGATCTGGTAGAGTTCGCCAAGAGCCTACAAGATACGGTTTTCTTGTGACTGGAAACGAAGAACTCATTTGTTAGAACATGACGAGCCTATGAAACCGTTCGACTTGTATCACAAGTTGTTGAGACAGTACCTCCTAGTGGACCTCGGAGATCTGGTAGAGTTCGCCAAGAGCCTACAAGATACGGTTTTCTTGTGACTGGAAACGAAGAACTCATTTGTTAGAACATGGGGAGCCTATATCGTATTCAGAGGCTGTGGCGAGTTCCGATTCCGAGAAATGGCACCAGGTCATGGAGTCTGAGATGCAATCCATGTACGACAACAAAGTGTGGACTTTGATCGATTCGTTCGATGGTGTTAAGACCATTGGATGCAAATGGGTTGATAACTCCTATTTTTCTCTATATTTTGATAAGAGTTTGTCTAGGTTTTACGGGATAATCACATGCATTCATAGACATTCTAGGCATGTTAGGACACAAAACCTGGTTGTGCTTTAGTTTTGCAGATTACAGGTTTCGAAGATGATTGGACTCGAAAAGGAGCTATTTGGAGCATTTAAGGAGAAGTCCGGATGAGGTACTCATGTTGCGACATCAATAACTTTCTCTACAGAGGTCCAAATCCTGCAAGACTTGTACCGAGCACTTCAAGAGCTTCGCGTAGACACCAAAATCGCGTAATTCCGATACCGGAGCAGAAAGTTATGAGCAAAATCGTGAAGACCAGAATTCTGCCGGTACAGGGCCGATTCCGGTTGGAATCGGTTCGGATCAAGAACGCAGAATTCGACCCCAGGAATCTGGATCCGGTTGGTCCACCTGGAATCGGCCCGGATCTAGTCAAAAACCCTGTTTCACGATTTTCAGCATCATAATGGGAATATGACACTTGGGAGCCGCCCTAGGGTTATAAAGAAGCCCTAGCCACGTCCTAATACAGGAGAGAGCCTTAGAGAACACTTAGATACAGAATTTTGGAGAGCTTTTGGTGAGAGAAGAATAAAAATTCACAGGATTTCGGAAAGAAGAAGGAAGATTCGATCGTGGAGACTACACATCTGCATGAGCCTTTCTCTCCTCTCTTTTATCTCGTTTCTTATGAGCTTTTTGTTGTTTTCTATGAACCGTGAGTAGATCCACGATTATGGGTTAGGGATTCGTTTGTGTTTTGGGTATGTTTGAACCCTAACTTGGATTTCGGTTTTGATTTGTTTCGGTTCTTCATGCATCTAGGGTTAACTTGAATAGATCGAGAGATTGACGAGTTACTCTGTAGGTAGTGAGTTAGCAGACCGAGAGGTGAATTCTCTATCTTTGTTGCTTGATGATTCCCGAATACAAGTCATAATCGTTCTCGCATGCTTAGCATATACCCATACACACGAATACGGTCCCGACACCCATAGTCATCCTTGTTTGATAGGTCACTCGTTTTTATTTGCTTTCTTATTTTATTTTCCATTGATTCCACATATTTCTACCATCACTTCCACTTCCTTGCTTGATTTGGTTTCGATTAGGATTTAGACTTAGCTACCGGTCCTTGCGTTCGACCCCATGTTACGACGATCCGTATCCTTGCGGTGAGTTGTGAATCGGGTTATAAATTCTAGACTCGATATACACGTATCAAATTTTTGGCGCCGTTGCCGAGGATTGGTTAGCCTATTTCTAGGTCTTTATTGATTCTAGATCTTTGCTTTGTTTTTATTGGGTTTTTGTGGATTCACTTGGTCTCGAGTTCTTCTTTTTCTTTGCGGTTTGCAGGGTTCTAGTGCATGACAAGGTGATCTACTCGGAGAGAAGACCTAATCTACGATCCAGAGATTGAGCGTACTCTGAGAGACATCTGAAATCAGCAGAGAAGAGAAGCTATGTCGAGGTCAAGTAGTTCGCACGACCGTGCGGTTCATGATGAGGAGCATCAAGAGAATCAAGAGCACATGAATCCACTCTACGATCAGCATACCGAGGGCGAAGCTACTTACGTTGCAGAGGAGACTTTGGGTTCTTACATTGCACCGAATCACACCCAACTCCTATCATGCATCAACAGACCGCCCATAGATAGTTTCGAGCTACCGCCACAGTGCATCACAATGTTCAGTCAGGCGAATTTCAGAGGGCGGCCCACAGAAGATCCCATTGCTCACTTGCCTCAGTTCAAGATGTTGTGCAGATCAGTTAGGAAGGCCAGAGGAATGGCCATCGAGGATGTATACTTGGAGGCCTTTCCTTTTTCACTGATGGACCGGACAAGAGATTGACTCTACACTCTTGAGTCGAACTCGATTACGACATGGGAGAAGCTAGAGGAGCAATTCATGGCGAAATACTCTCCCCACAGAAGACCCGAGCTGTACAGAGAGCCATACACAGCTTCACTCAGGAGAGTGATGAGAGTCTATATGACGCATGAGAGAGGTTCAAATGCTATCAACGCCTTTGTCCACACCACGACATGGATAAGCGATTGTTGCTTTCCACGTTCATCCACGGACTGAGAGACGATACTAGAGCATGGATGGACGCAGCTTGTGGAGGGAGTGTATATGACATTCCCTTTGACACCCTAGAGATGCGGATTGCAAAGATGGCCAAAGCAAGAGGGATGTCAGGAGACAACATCAGACGCTCTACCGGACGGGTAGATTTGGGTGAGCCCGCTGCTTTAAAGGGGGCCCGCTTTAAAGGCAGTCATGGCATATTTATCGGCTATCAAACAACACATGGGACTCAAGAATACATCTAACCCACAGAGAGTCCAACCTGGAATGTTTTTGGTTGATCAAGCCACATCAGAAGAAGAATCGGTTGAGGACGTCAACTACACAGGAAGGAATCAATACCAGAATCCTTCTAATCTCTACAACCCGAACGCATCTAGGAATCATCCCGGTTTCTCCTATGGAAATCCGAGCAGAGCATTGAATGCACAACAGTAGGGAATTCCCAGAATCCCTTGGGCTTCACTCAGTCACGTTTTCAAAGGCAGAATCCAGGATACGTGCAGCAAAATCAGGGTTACCGAGCGCCTCAACCTGTGAAGAATGACGAAGCGGACATCAAGACGATGCTTGGCCAGCTAATGCTCGATCAGAAGACACTATTTACTGAGCTGAAGACCGAGATACAGAGCATAAAAGTCAGGCAGGACACTTTTGAAAGGAGATTAGATGGTGTTGAGGCTCATCTGAAGCATGTGGACTTACAAATCGCGCAGCTTGCATCACAACCCTCTAGACAGCAGGGCACATTTCCTGGAAAGCCCGAACCAAATCCACGAGAACATGTCAATGCCATTCAGCTAATAAGTGGAGAGATTCTGCCTGAGACGGTCCCTATTACTACCACAGAAAAAGGGACGACGTCTAGATAAACTGCTGAAGAGAAAGGGAAAGCCATAGCTCACGGGACACCTAAGGTGCATGTAGAGGAAGCCGAACTGCCATATGTAGCTCCTCCACCTTATGTACCACCCACCCGTTCCTTTCCCCTCTCGATTGAAGAAGCATACTGAGGATACACAGTTGTCTAGATTTGTTGATATGCTTCGAAAGTTAGAGGTTAAGATGCCTCTCTATGAGACGATACTCCAGATCCCTTCTTATGCAAAATTTTTGAAAGATATCTTGACTAAGAAGAGGGTGATTGGGAAGGAGACAGTATCCTTGAGCACAGAGGTGAGCGCTGCGATTCTACAGCATGAGTCGCCACGGAAGATATCGGATCCAGGTAGTTTTTCGATTTCTTGCAAAATCGGGAACATTGAGATTGATCGTGCATTGTGCGATTTGGGTTCCAGTGTGAGCTTGCTTCCATTGTCTATCTATAAGAAGCTCAACATTTGAGATCTTAAGCCGACGAGGATGGCACTACAACTTGCAGATAGGTCCGTCAAGTATCCTGCAGGTATTCTCGAGGACGTCCCATTGAAAGTCGGGGATTATTATGTTCCCATTGATTTTGTTGTCTTAGACATGGACGAGGACTCGAAGATACCGATTATACTAGGCCGACCGTTCTTAAACACGACCGATGCGGTGGTTCATGTTCGTGTTGGTCGTCTTACGATGAAGATAGGTGACGAGACTGTGGAGTTCACTTTAGATCACAACATGAAGCAACCATCCACCACCGATTCAGCATGCTATGTCGATGTGCATGAAATCCTCACTCAAGACGTCTTCGATCAGTTTCGGGAAGTCGAACCTTTAGAGATATCTCTCCTTGGGTCAAATGAGAGCATATACAGCAATTGGGAGGATATCCGGGAGCTTACGCGAGCATTGAACGAAGGATCGGACGAAATTGGATACAGAAGATGGATCCGGACCGATTCCACCTGGAAACGGACCAGATCCAAACACAGCCTTCTGAAGT
>NW_010970490.1:4560542-4561792 GCF_000463585.1 Tarenaya hassleriana | reverse complement strand
TACCTCAAAGGCTTAGGACAAAGGAACACATAGGACCATCATTGGAGAGAGGTACGTATCCTGCTCATAATCCTATATCTGTTTTTGAACCTTCTATTACAGGTTGTCGAGTAGGGGTAATGAGCAAGAGAGGATCAAAACGAGCAAAATCATCGCTCAAACGTCCACAAGATCCACCTCCTTCACAAGTTTGGAAACCCAAGGAGGATAGAAGGCTCAAGCATCCATGAGGTCCAAAAGATGCGCTTAATGCTCAACATCCAGGGTGGCGAAAGATCGATTATCTTCGCCTCTCAGACCCTCCCATCATTTGAGCAAGATAGGTCGAGCTAATGTAAACAAGCACTTCTCGGGAGGCAACCCGAGCACTAGGTAACTTTTCTTTTTCTTTTTCTTTGTAGCATAGGTAGTAGAGACCATGATTGTATCTTTCGGAATGTATTGCTATTATTATGCTTTTGTTCGGATAACGTTTGTTGTTCTATGAGCGTTTACACCGGCACACGAGAGATGAACATCAACTTTCGAGAGACAATGTTGGATAGGTTCCAATCCATAGAGTGTGTGAGAGCTCTTGCGTTTGACGTGAGTTAATTTCGTTGCGAGCGAACAAATTTCGCAGAGCTAAGCCTTCTCTATCCCTCTTATTGGTTCTTTTCACACGTTTTTTTGGATTCTACTTTTCCGGGCGAGTGTCTACACCGTGGACGGTGTATGATTCAAGTCTGGGGGGTGGATAGATCCTTCACACATTCAGGGCTATCTACTTAGGATTGCATTTAGTTTAGGTACATTTTATCATGGCATATAGACTTAGGAAATTTTTTTATCTTTTGCATATCACTTTGTATTAGTTGCATTTACATGTTTTCTTTCTTTTCATATAGATGATTTTTGTTAGGTTTGCATGATTGCATTTGATCATATAGATTTAGGATCATATAGGTTCACGTGCATACCTCGAAAACCCGTTTTGAGCATCATTTGGAAGATTTGTGGGATGATAAAGTAGAAATATCTTGATGATCTAGTGACTTTGTAGAACGTGGTTGAACCGTGTGAATTGATAGTTCTCCAGACTTTCTATATAAAGTTTGTGGGATAGGGTTGTTATTTGGAACCTATGGAGTTGAAACGACTATATCCAGGTTATATATTTCTTTTAGAACCTTTTCCGAGTCTTGCAGGTCAATGAAATCTAGTTCAACAAATGCCTTGGGAAAATAAAGTATCTCGACACTCCGCTGTCA
>NW_010970490.1:4558564-4560116 GCF_000463585.1 Tarenaya hassleriana | reverse complement strand
AAACCGAAATCCAAGTTAGGATTCAAACATACCCAAAACACATACGAATCCCTAACCCATAGTCGTGGATCTACTCACGGTTCATGGAAAACAATAAAAAGAACAGAGAAAAGGAGATAAAAGAAAGGAAAGAAACTCTCATGCAGATGTGTAGTTTCCACGATCGAATCTTCCTTCTTCTTCCCGAAATCCCGTGAACTTCTATTCTTCTCTCCCCAAAAGCTCTCCAAAAGTCTGTATCTAAGTGTTCTCTAAGGCTTTCTCTTGTACTAGGACGTGGCTAGGTGTTTTTTATAACCCTAGGGCGGCTCCCAAGAGTCCTATTCCCATTCAGATGCTGAAAATCGCGAAACAGGGTTTTTGACTGGATCCGGATCGATTCCAGGTGGATCCGGACCGGATCCAGATTCCTGGGGTGAATTCTGCGTCCTTGATCCGGACCGGATCCAGTTGGATCCGGCCCTGCGCTGACAGTTTTCTGGTCTTCACGAATTCGCTCATAACTTTCTACTCCGGTGTCGGATTTACGCGATTTCGGTGTCTACGTGAAGCTCTTGAAGTGCTCTTTCCAATGGTACTCTCGCAGATTTGGACCTCTGTAGAGAAAGTTATTGATGTCACAACATGATTACCTCATCCGGACTTCTCCTTTAACGCTCCAAATAGCTCCTTTTCGAGTCCAATCATCTTCGAAACCTGTAACTGTGCAAAACTAAAGCACAACCGGGTTTTGTGTCCTAACACGCCTAGAATGCCTATGAATGCATGTGATTATCCTATAAAACCTAGACAAACTCTCATCAAAATATAGAGAAGAATAGGAGTTATCAAATCCCCCCAGACTTAAACCTTTGCTCGTATTCGAGTAAAGAACGAAGGAATAAAATCTGCAAAACAGGGAATGACGAACATCAAATAGCATCATCATGAGACTCAAAAGCAAAACATCCATCCAATACTAGTTTTCCGAGAATCGTACCCAAACCGGTCTACTATGATCTTCCTACCAAAGACTAACCTAGCCATGGAATTTTTATTGCCACCTAGAACCCATTAGAATCTCTACAACTCACCAATCATAGTTTTGAACCTATCATTGTCTCAACTTAGCCTCTTCGATCTTAGTTCTACTTTATACCTGGATTTTTACCTTTTTGTAGAATTTCTCTATCAAATGCTAGCACCTCGGGTTTCTAGGACGTTGAAGTTGAAGGACATCGTTTTCTCTCTTTCTTTTCTTTTCTTTCTTTTTTTTTCTTTCTTATATTTTTTTTTCTTTGATGCGATGTCCGACCCACAACTTAGACCGGAACCATCAATCGATGCACTCATGTCCTCGAACGATTTTTTTTGACGAGATTCCGACAGTGGAGTGTCGAGATGCTTTATTTTTCCAAGGCAATTGTTGAACTAGATTTCATCGACCTGCAAGACTCGGAAAAGGTTCTAAAAGAAAACATATAACCTGGATATAGTCGTTTCAACTCCGTAGGTTCCAAACAACAATCCCATCCCACAAACTATATATAGAAAGTCTGGAGAACTATCAATT
>NW_010970490.1:4553692-4557623 GCF_000463585.1 Tarenaya hassleriana | reverse complement strand
AGGAGGACTATAAAGGCGTGTATCAGGTACGAAACGAATCATGTGCTGGATTGTAGATAGTCAAGACGGGATTTGTACCTCTCGTAAAAGAGAGAGATATCGCTGGGCCCCTCGTGTGAGCGAGACTGTAGAAATGTGTGGCCGCACTATAGACGAACGTCATCTATTTCAGACAGTCGAACTCAGTGAACGAGAAAGCAGTCGAATCAGATAAGGTGACTTATCCATACCTTATATTCGACATATGATATCGTGATACAAAAGGATCATCAACCAGAATCATCACTGACGTTCGTAAGATCACGAACAAACTCTATTCGAGATAGGTAGTCATAGTGACTTGTATATCCGGAATAGAGATTTTGGGTTATACTGCTATATCGAATGAGCCTACAGGGTCACACACGTTGGGAAGGACAAATACACGAGAAAACGTCGAGAAATCTGGACAGAGGTTCGGACCGTCCGGTCTAGGAGTGGACCGAATGGACCGGAGCATCTAGTCCGAACGGACCAAATTGTTGGACCGAACGGACTAGAGAGTCCAGTCCGAACGGACCAAATGTTGAACCGAACGGATTGACCCGTCAGACCGAACGAATCTAGTTATGTGACTGGTTCGAACGGACCAAGTGTGCAGACCGAACGGACTACTAAGCAGTCCGTTCGGTCTGGGTTTCAGATTTAATTTTAAAATCTGGAATTAGGGTTAATCACTTGAATAAGAGGAGATTAATAACCCTAACACTAAAGAGCCGAAATAGAGAACTTCTTCAGACCTTTTTGGAGAGTCTAGAGGGTCGATGAAGTGATCTAAGTCTCGTTTTCACAAAGTACATCATCAAATAGAAGATTCGAGTCCTAGCAGACAAGTTCCAAAGGTTGGAATCCATCCCGAGGTGTGGATACGTGTAGAGGGCAAGGTATTCTTCCCGCCTACAGTGATCGGACGAACATATCAATTGATGCAGGCCCCGGATCGATTGAGGTAAGCGTTCTATCGTTTCTACAAGATCATGCATGATAGGTTTTAGGGTTTTATCAAAATTTTTGTTTTGCATCCGCTGCGCAAACCCTAGAACTGATCTCTTAGGAATAGGATTCGCTTATGAGATCCCAGGAAAACCCAACAGTGGTATCAGAGCCTGGTTGCTCTGCATGATTTTGTTAGAACCCGATCACGCACGTTTTAGGAATTGAGTTGTTTGAATCCGTGTTTGCTATTGATGCTATGCATGATTTGATTATGGATCTAGGGTAGATTTCATGTTCTTTGTTGCATGTGCAAGAGGCTTCTGTTATGAGTTCACAGGCGAAAACCGGGAGGAAATCGGATCTGAATCGGGACCGAAACGACGAAGAACGTGATCTGATCGCGTTTTTCTGCCCAAACCGAACGGTCTGGTCCCCTGGACCGGACGGTCTAGGGTTTGTCGTTTCCCTGGACTAAATGACCCAGTTCGTTCGGACCAAGATGTTGGACCGAACGGACTAAGGTGTGTAGACTGAACGGACTGCTTAGCCAGTCCGTCCGATCTAGGTCACTAGTCCGAGAGAGAAGGACCGAAGGGGCAAGAGTCCAGACCATTGGTCTGGACCGAACGGTCTGGAGAGTCAGACTGAACGTACTGAAGAGTCAGACCGAATGGACTGACCATTCCAGACCGAACGAACCAAACTTGACCCGAAGACTGAACCGCGTAGACCGATCGGTCTAGGCCTAGACCGATCGGTCTAGGTCCCGACGCTTCACCAAAATTTGATTTTTTTGTTTCGGGATTCTGTTTGAGCAATTGTTGCTTAAAACGATCAACTGTGATTCATAATAACATGATTCTTTCTTATGGATGATCCATAGTGAATGAATGTATGTAACTTAATCAAGATATTATATATGTTTGATTGATTGGGAGCTTGGGGATTGGGATTGCATAATCGATTGGATTGTCCATTCGGATTATGAACAATCGTTGCACAGAAACCGATTAGATCTAGAAGCTTTACGAGTAAAGCACTTGTCAAGGCCTCGATCGTACGTGTCATGGGCCATGTCAAAGCTGGGTGTGTCGTGCTATTTTGGTGAGGCAAGATGGAGAAATGGTGGTTCTCATAGCTTGAAAGTAGAAGATTGATCTGAATGTGGTTTCGAAAATCCCTTATTTATGTAATGCTAAGCGTGTACCTCCCATTATTAGAGCGCATGTCAAGGCATCGATTGTCCGTAAGGTCATGCCAAAGCTGAGCGTGCCGGATTATCTTTGTGAGGCAGAGTGGAAAATCGTGGTTCCCACAGCTTGAACATGGTTTACCTTAGGTTAAGTTGTCAAGTTTGACTTGAGAGTCATGGGCCATGCCAAAGCTGGGTGTGCCGTGCTATCTTGGTGAGGCAAGATGGAGAAATGGTGGTTCTCATAGCTTGAAAGTAGATGCTTGATCTAAGTGTGGTTTCGAAAATCCCTTATTTATGTAATGCTAAGCGTGTACCTCCCATTATTAGAGCGCCTGTCATAGTCTCAAAAAAGGATCTGAGAGTCACATTGGATGTGATTGACATTAGATGTCTACCTAAATAGCATAAAGATGGGTGTGACAGTCCATTCTTATGCGAAATATGGATCTTAGTCCCATATAGAAAATTATGATAGGGTTATTTTTCTGTATGGGAATATAGCTCGTTTTTGCATCTATGTTGTCATTGTTTGATGATGGACTAGCTGGTAGTAGTTCATAGATATGTAGACACTGATTGATGATGGGCTAGCTGGTAGTTGATCATTAATAGAATCTGCATTTGTTTTGTACGTTCTGTTTGTCTTTTTTGTCGGACATGGTGTCAACCGGTAGGGTACCGAGTTTGACAATGCGATCTATCCTTGAGAAGGATAAGCTGACCGGGAAGAACTTCTTAGACTGGTATCGGAACTTCAGAATTGTTCTCAAGCACGATAAGAAGTCGTACGCCCTGGAAGGAGCTCTACCACCAGAGCCTGCAGCCAATGCCACGAGAGCCGTCAAGGATGCTTGGTTGAAGCATCAGACTGACGACATCGAGATCTCTTGTCTCATGTTGGGAAGCATGGCCCCGAATCTGCAGAGGCAGTTTGAGGGGAAGAGCGTGTTTGATATGATCGAACAACTCAAAACCATGTTTCAGGAGCTAGCGCGTACTGAAAAGTACAAGACGCTGAAAGCTCTAGTGAAGACGGAGATGCCGAGAGGCAGCTCTGTCAACACCCACATCCTCAATGAACTTGAGCGTATGGGAGTGAACTTCGATGGTGACTTGGTTGCAGACTTGATCCTGATGTCATTACCCGAGGACTATAACCAGTTCGTGATGCAGTACCATATGCACGGGATGACTAAGAGCTTAGCCGAACTGCATGGGATGCTGAAATCGACTGAGCAGGATATCGTGGTGCCCAAGACTGTGCTTGCTGTTGAGAAAAGCTCCAGCAAGAAGCGGCGGGGTAAAGCCAAAAAGAAGGTAGCGAAAAAGGCAAAAGTTGCCTCTACGCCCAAGCCTAAGCCCGATAAGGGTGACTGTCATTACTGCGGAGTGTCTGGACACTGAAAGCGTAATTATCACCTTTACTTGGAGGATCTGAAGGACAAGAAGCTTGGTGAAACTCCTGCCTCAGGTATCCACGTTATAGAGGCTAACATCTGTACTATATCTTCATGGGTATTAGATACCGGAAGTGCCTCACACATTTGTGGAAATGTGCAGGGACTAAGAAGAAGTAGGATGCTAGCTAAGGGAGAAGCGGATCTACGCATCGGAAATGGAGCAAGAGTTGCTGCATTGTGTGTTGGCGTTTACGAAAAACAACTTCCTTCTGGACTTGTTTTAGAGCTTAGTAATTGTTACTATGTTCCTACGATTAGCAGAAACATTATTTCTATTTCATGTCTGGATTTAGATGGTTTT
>NW_010970490.1:4548674-4551180 GCF_000463585.1 Tarenaya hassleriana | reverse complement strand
GTGCTTTGAATACGTCAAACGTCCTGCGTAACAGGAGGACTATAAAGGCGTGTATCAGGTACGAAATGAATCATGTGCTGGATTGTAGATAGTCAAGACGGGATTTGTACCTCTCGTAAAAGAGAGAGATATCGCTGGGCCCCTCGTGTGCGCGAGACTGTAGAAATGTGTGGCCGCACTATAGACGAATGTCGTCTATTTCAGACAGTCGAACTCAGTGAACGAGAAAGCAGTCGAATCAGATAAGGTGGCTTGTCCATGCCTTATATTCGACATATGATATCGTGATACAAAAGGATCATCAACCGGAATCATCACTGGCGTTCGTAAGATCACGAACAAACTCTATTCTCGATAGGTAGTCATAGTGTCTTGCTAGAGACCGCCTATGACTTGTATATCCGGAATAGAGATTTCGGGTTATACTGCTATATCAAATGAACCTACAGGGTCACACACGCAGGGAAGGACAAATGCACGAGAAAACGTCGAGAAATCTGGACAGAGGTCCGGACCGTCCGGTCTAGGAGTGGACCGAACGGACCGGAGCATCTAGTCCGAACGGACCAAATTGTTGGACCGAACGGACTAGAGAGTCCAGTCCGAACGGACCAAATGTTGAACCGAACGGACTGACCCGTCAGACCGAACGGACCTAGTTATGTGACTGGTTCGAACGGACCAAGTGTCCAGACCGAACGGACTACTAAGCAGTCCGTTCAGTCTGGGTTTCAGATTTAATTTTAAAATCCGGAATTAGGGTTAATCACTTGAATAAGAGGAGATTAATAACCCTAACACTAAGGAGCCGAAATAGAGAACTTCTTCAGATCTTTTTGGAGAGTCTAGAGGGTTGATGAAGCGATCTAAGTCTCGTTTTCTCAAAGCACATCATCGAATAGAAGATTCGAGTTCTAGCAGACAAGTTTCAAAGGTTGGAATCCATCCCGAGGTGTGGATACGTGTAGAGGGCAAGGTATTCTTCCTGCCTACAGTGATCGGACGAACACATCAATTGATACAGGCCCCGGATCGATTGAGGTAAGCATTTTATCGTTTCTACAAGATCATGCATGATAGGTTTTAGGGTTTTATCAAAATTTTTGTTTTACGTCCGCTGCGCAAACCCTAGAACTGATCTCTTAGGAATATGATTCGCTTATGAGATCCCAGGAAAACCCAACAAAGAGCTCTCACACACTCTGTGAATTGGAACTTATCCAACGTTGTCTCTCGGAAGTCGATGCTAATCTCTCATGTGTCGGTGTAAATGCTCATAGAACAACAAACGTTATCCGAACAAAAGCATAATAGCAATGCACTCCGAAAGATCCAAAATGCAATCATGGTCTCTACTACCTATGCTACAAAGAAAAAGAAAAGTTACCTAATGCTCAGGTTGCCTCCCGAGAAGCGCTTGTTTAACGTCATTAGCTCGACCTATCTTGCTCAAATGATGGGAGGGTCTGAGAGGCGAAGATAATCGATCTTTCGCCACCCTGGATGTTGAGCGTTAAGCGCATCTTTTGGACCTCGTGGATGTTTGAGCGATGATTTTGCTCGTTTTGATCCTCTCTTGCTCATTACCCCTACTCGACGACCTGTAATAGAAGGTTCAAAAACGAATATGGGATTACGAGCAGGATATGTACCTCTCTCCAATGATGGTCTTGTGTTCCTATCGTGTATGTGTGTTCCTTTGTCCTAAACCTTTGAGGTAAGGGCTTCAATTTCACCTTCGGGAAGTTCTCTAGACTCCAATCCGCTTTATTCAGCGTCCCCATGCAAAGTGATGACTCTCTGGTCACTAGAACGTCTTTAGTAATCGTCGTGGAGGATTCGGGGACTTCGTAGAAGAATCGGGCGTATCGATGTGAAAAACGTCTGATTTGCTCAGAGACTGGATCCGGTCCGATTCCAGATGGAATCGGTCCGTTTCCAGTTTGTCTTCGCAAGACCGTGTTTGGATCCGGTCCGTTTCCAGGTGGAATCGGTCCGGATCCACCTTTTGTAAAAATCCATCTTCGGAAGGCTGTGTTTGGATCCGGTCCGTTTCCGGTGGAATCGGTCCGGATCCATCTTCTGTAAAGCTCCAATTTCGTCTGATCCTTCGTTAAATGCTCGCGTAATCTCCCGGATATCCTCCCAATTGTTGTATATGCTCTCATTCGACGCAAGGAGAGATATCTCTAAAGGATCGACTTCCCGAAACTGATCGAAGACGTCTTGAGTGAGGATTTCATGCACATCGACATAGCATGCTGAATCGGTGGTGGATGGTTGCTTCATGTTGTGATCTAAGGTGAACTCCACAGTCTCGTCACCTATCTTCATCGTAAGACGACCAGCACGAACATGAACCACCGCATCGGCCGTGTTTAAGAACGGTCGGCCTAGTATAATCGGTATCTTCGAGTCCTCGTCCATGTCTAAGACAACAAAATCAACGGGAACATAATAATCCCCGACTTTCAATGGAACGTCCTCGAGAATACCTGCAGGATAC
>NW_010970490.1:4542923-4548656 GCF_000463585.1 Tarenaya hassleriana | reverse complement strand
CTGTAGTGCCATCCTCGTTGGTTTAAGATCTCCAATGTTGAGCTTCTTATAGATAGACAATGGAAGTAAGCTCACACTGGCACCCAAATTGCACAATGCACGGTCAATCTCAATGTTTTCGATTTTGCAAGGATCGAGAAACTACCTAGATCCGATCTCTTTCGTGGCAACTCATGCTGTAGAATCGCAGCGCTCACCTCTGTGCTCAAGGATATTGTCTCCTTCCCAATCACCCTCTTCTTAGTCAAGATATCTTTCAAAAATTTCGCATAAGAAGGGATCTGAAGTATCGTCTCATAGAAAGGCATCTTAACCTCTAACTTCCAAAGCATATCAACAAATCTAGACAACTGTGTATCCTCAGCATTCTTCTTCAATCGAGAAGGGAAAGGAACGGGTGGTACATAAGGTGGGGGAGCTACATAAGGCGGTTCAACTTCCTCTACATGCACCTTAGGTGTCTCGTGAGCTATGGCTTTCCCTTTCTCCTCGATGGTGTATCTAGAGATCACCCCTTTTTCTGTGGTCAAAGGGACTGTATCATGCAGGTTCTCTCCACTTATAAGATGAATAGCATTGACATGCTCTCGTGGATTCGGCTCAGGCTTTCCCGGGAATGTACCCTGTGGTCTGGAGACATGCGATGCAAGTTGTGCAATCTGAGTATCGACAAGCTTCAGATGAGCTTCGACCCCATCTAATCTCCTCTCAAAATTGTCTTGCCTGACTTTTATGCCCTGTATCTCGGTCTTCAGCTTATAAATGATGTCTTCTGATCGAGCATTAGCTGGGCAAGCATCGTCTTGATGTCTGCTTCATCATTCTTCGCAGGTTGAGGCGCTCGGTAACCTTGATTCTGCTGCCCGTATCCTAGATTCTGCTATGCATATCCCTGATTCTGCCCCTGAAAACGTGACTGAGTGAAGCTCAGGGGATTCTAAGGGATTCTGGGAACGCCATGTTGCTGTGCATTCAATGCTCCACTCGGGTTTTCGTAGGAGAAACCAAGATGATTTTTCTCAACATAATTGATGTCCTCCACTGCTTCCTCTATCTCTGGTGGTGACTTATTCGAACTGCTCTTAGCTTCCAAATGGAGCTTGATAACCGCTAGCTCAGACATGACAGCTTTCAAAACTGCAGATTCTCCTGTATCTATCCGAGCCATGGGTCGTGTATTGCTATCTCTGGACATCCCTCTAGCCTTGGCCATCTTCGCAATCTGAATCTCTAGGGTGTCAAAGGGAATCTCATAAATGCTCCCTCCACAGGCTGCATCCATCCAAGCTCTGGTATCATGTCGTAGTCCGTGGATGAACGTGGATAGCAACAGTCGCTTATCCATGCCATGGTGTGGACAAAGGCGTTGATAACCTTTGAATCTCTCCCATGCATCGTATAGACTCTCGTCACTCTCCTGAGTGAAGCTGTGTATAGCTCTTTGTGCAGCTCGGGTCTTCTCTGAGGAGTAATATTTCGCCATGAATTGCTCCTCTAGCTCCTCCCATGTGGTAATCGAGTTTGGTTCAAGAGTGTAAAGCCAATCTCTCGCCCAGTCCATCAGTGAAAAAGGAAAGGCCTCCAAATATACATCCTCGATGGTCATTCCTCGTGCCTTCCTAACTGATCTGCACAGCATCTTGAACTGAGTCAAATGAGCAATGGGATCCTCTGTAGGCCGTCCTCTAAAACTCGCCTGCCTGACAAAGCTGTCTATGGGCGGTCTGTTGATGCATGATAGGAGTTGGGTGTGCTTCGGTGCAATGTAAGAACCCAAAGTCTCCTCTACAACGTAAGTAGCTTCGCCCTCGGTCTGCTGATCGTAGAGCGGATTCATGTGCTCTTGGTTCATGTGGTTCTGATTCTCGTGATGCTCCTCATCATGAACCGCACATTCTTGTTGATGGTTGTGCGAACTACTCGACCTCGACATGGCTTCTCTTCTTTGCTGATTTCGGATATCTCTCAGAGTACGCTCAATCATCGGATCGTAGACTAGGTCTTCTTTCCGAGTAGAGCTCCTTGTCATGCACTAGAACCCTGCAAACCGCAAAGAAAAAGAAGAACTCGAGACCAAGTGAATCCACAAAAACCAAAGAAAAAACAAAAAAAGAAAAAGAAAACAAGCAAAGATCTAGAATCAATAAAGACCTAGAAATAGGCTAACCAGTCCCCGGCAAAGGCGCCAAAAACTTGATACGTGTGTACCGAGTCTAAAATCTATAACCCGATTCACAACTCACCGCAAGGATACGGATCGTTGTAACACGGGGTCGAACACGAGGACCGGTTGCTAAAACCAAATCTAGATCGAAAATAGATCAAAGCAAGCAAGCATGTGATGATAGAAGTATATGGAATCTATGGAAAACGAAATAAGAAAGCAATGAAAACGAGTGACCTACCAAACAAGGATGACTACGGGTGTCGGGATCGTATTCGCGTGTATGGGTATATGCTAAGCATGCGAGAATAACGATTATGACTTGTATTCGGGAATCATCAAGCAACAAAGATAGAGAATTCACCTCTCGGTCTACTAACTCCCTACCTACAGAGTAACTCGTCAATCTCTCGATCTATTCAAGTTAACCCTATATGCATGAAGAACGCTATCATCAACCCTAGATCGATTAAACCATATCTCTATGTGAATAATATGATCTATCCTATTGATTTTGATCCGAAACCAACTCATATCTCTATGTAGTTTAGAATCTAAGATAATTGACCAAGGGGTTAGCAAACATCAATCCAATAAAAACGCAAATCAATAGAACCGAAACAAATCAAAACCGAAATCCAAGTTAGGGTCCAAACATACCCAAAACACATACGAATCCCTAACCCATAGTCGTGGATCTACTCACGGTTCATGGAAAATAATAAAAAGAACAGAGAAAATGAGATAAAAGAAAGGAAAGAAAGTCTCATGCAGTCGTGTAGTCTCCACGATCGAATCTTCTTTCTTCTTCCCGAAATCCCGTGAACTTCTATTCTTCTCTCCCCAAAAGCTCTCCAAAAGTCTATATCTAAGTGTTCTCTAAGGCTCTCTCTTGTACTAGGACGTGGCTAGGTGTTTTTTATAACCCTAGGGCGGCTCCCAAGAGTCCTTCCTATTCCCATTCACTGAAAATCGCGAAACAGGGTTTTAGACTGGATCCGGACCGATTCCAGGTGGATCCAGACCGGATCCAGATTGACCGGATCCAGATTCCTGGGGTGAATTCTGCGTCCTTGATCCGGACCGGATCCAGTTGGATCCGGCCCTGCACAGGCAGTTTTCTGGTCTTCACGAATTCGCTCATAATTTTCTACTCCGGTGTCGGATTTACACGATTTCAGTGTCTACGTGATGCTCTTGAAGTGCTCTTTCCAATGGTAGAAGTCTCGCATCGCACGATTTGGACCTCTGTAGAGAAAGTTATTGATGTCCCAACATGACTACCTCATCTAGACTTCTCCTTTAACGCTCCAAATAGCTCCTTTTCGAGTCCAATCATCTTCGAAACCTGTAACTCTGCAAAACTAAAGCACAACCGGGTTTTGTGTCCTAACACGCCGAGAATGCCTATGAATGCATGTGATTATCCTATAAAACCTAGACAAACTCTCATCAAAATATAGAGAAGAATAGGAGTTATCAACCTATGGAGTTGAAACGACTATATCCAGGCTATATGTTTCGTTAGATTCTTTTCCGAGTCTTGCAGGTCGACAGAATCTAGTTCGACAAACGCCTTGGGAAATTAAAGCATCTCGACACTCCGCTGTCAAAATCTCGTCAACGAAAATCGTTCGAGGACATGAGTGCATCGATTGATGGTTCAGGTCTAAGTTGTGGGTTGGACATCGCATTGAGGAAAAAAAAAGAGAAGAAAATATAGAAGAAGAAAAAGAGAAGAGAAAAAACGTTGTCCTTCAACTTCAACGTCCTAGAAACCCGAGGTGCTAGCGCTTGATAGATAAATTCTACAAAAAGGTAAAAACCCAGGTATGAAGTAGAACTAAGATCGAAGACGCTAAGCTGAGATAAGATAGGTTTGAAAATATGCTTGGTGAGTTGTAGAGATTCTAATGGGTTCTAGGTGGCAATAAAAATCCCATGGCTAGGTAGATTAGTCTTTAGTAGAAAGATCATAGTAGACCGGTTTGGGTACGATTCTCGGGAAACTAGTATTGGATGGATGTTTTGCTTTTGAATCTCACGATGATGCTATTTGATGTTCGTCATTCTCTGTTTTGCAGATTTTATTCCTTCGTTCTTTACTCGAGGACGAGCAAAGGTTTAAGTCTGGGAGGATTTGATAACTCTTATTTTTCTCTATATTTTGATAAGAGTTTGTCTAGATTTTACGGGATAATCACATGCATTCATAGACATTTTAGGCGTGTTAGGACACAAAACCTGGTTGTGCTTTAGTTTTGCAGATTACAGGTTTCGAAGATGATTAGACTCGAAAAGGAGCTATTTGGAGCGTTAAAGGAGAAGTCCGGATGAGGTATTCACGTTGCGACATCAATAACTTTCCCAAGACCAAATTGTGAGAGACTTGTACCATTGAAAAGAGCACTTCAAGAGCTTCGCGTAGACACCAAAATCGTATAAATCCGACACTGGAGCAGAACGTTATGAGTGAAATTGTGAAGACCAGAATTCTACCGGTACAGGGCCGATTCCGGTTGGAATCGGTCCGTATCAAGAACGCAGAATTCGACCCCAGGAATCTGGATCCGGTCGGATCCACCTGGAATCGACCCGGATCCAGTCAAAAACCCTGTTTCGCGATTTTTAACATCATAATGGGAATAGGACACTTGGGAGCCGCCCTAGGGTTATAAAAAAGCCCTAGCCACGTCCTAATACAAGAGAGAGCCTTAGAGAACACTTAGATACGGAATTTTGGAGAGCTTTTGGTGAGAGAAGAATAAAAGTTCACGAGATTTCGGGAAGAAGAAAGAAGATTCGATCGTGGAGACTACACATCTGCATGAGCCTTTCTTTCCTCTCTTTTATCTCTTTTCTTATGAGCTTTTTGTTATTTTCTATGAACCATGAGTAGATCCACGACCTGGGTTAGGGATTCGTTTGTGTTTTGGGTATGTTTGAACCCTAACTTGGATTTCGGTTTTGATTTGTTTCGGTTCTATTGATATGCGCTTTTATTGGATTGATGTTTGCTAACTCCTTGGTCAATTATCTTAGATTCTAAACTACATAGAGATATGGGTTTGGTTTCGGATCAAAATCAATAGGATAGATCGTATTATTCACATAGAGATATGGTTTAATCGATCTAGGGTTGATGATAGCGTTCTTCATGCATCTAGGGTTAACTTGAATAGATCGAGAGATTGACGAGTTACTCTGTAGGTAGTGAGTTAGTAGACCGAGAGGTGAATTCTCTATCTTTGTTGCTTGATGATTCTCGAATACAAGTCATAATCGTTATTCATGCATGCTTAGTAAATACCCATACACGCGAATACGACCCCGACACCCGTAGTCATCCTTGTTTGATAGGTCACTTGTTTTTATTTACTTTCTTATATTGCTTACCATTGATTCTACATATTTCCACCATCACTTGCTTGCTTGCTTTGATCTATTTTCGATTAGGGTTTAGACTTAGCAACCGGTCCTCGTGTTCGACCCCGTGTTACGACGATCCGTATCCTTACGGTGAGTTGTGAATCGGGTTATAGATTTTAGACTCGGTACACACATATCAA
>NW_010970490.1:4539514-4542302 GCF_000463585.1 Tarenaya hassleriana | reverse complement strand
CTACAGGGTCACACACCATTAGGGATGGACTTATATGTGAAGTATCGGAAAGATAGACTTGGATTTGGTCGAACAACCGGTTCTCGGACCAAATCAGAGTGTCGGGACGAGTTTCAGCCTTCTGACTCGAACCGAGTCAGTTCCATGCGAGTCAAAGCCCAGAAAGTGTTTTGGGCTGATATTTTGACTCGGTCGAGTCAAAGTTTTGACTCGGGCCGAGTCAATACTAAATGGGCCGGGTCAAGAGTTGACAATGGGCTTGGGCTGATTCGTTCTGACTCGACCGAGTCAGAGTTCTGACTCGGACCGAGTCAATACTCGGAAAAAGTCACTTTTCCACAAGGATTAGGCTTCCTATCTTATATAAAAGGGTATTGGACGTCTTCCTCAACCTAAGACAGATGAAAAGAACCCTAAAACAGAGCAAAAACACCGAAGAAATCGTTTCTTTCATAGGTCTAGCTCCCGGGATTAGATCCCACTTCACATACTTCACAGATCCTAGCAGATCGGTTCCAAAAGCGTTTGGAATCCCTCCCGTCGGTGTGGATACGTGTAGAGGGACTGTAACTTCAGTCCTAGGTGATTAAACAGGCCCCAGATCGACTCCTACTTCCGTTTCTTCAGGAAAGAGGTAAGTATTCGATTCCCACGGTGATATACACGATTATACGGGGTTTTACGGATGAGTTTGGTTGCGTGTGACGTTTGACTAGGTTTAGATTATCCTTCCGCTGCATGAAACCTAGTAAACCAAACCCTAGATCGATATGATCGCATGCTAGGAATCCGTAGCTCAATCCCAACAGTGGTATCAGAGCCTGGTTCTCTGTATATCACCGTGCTTGTCGCATGTCTATATGAATTTTAATGGTTAAAATTGCATGATAGGCTTGATCTATGCATATTTAATGATGTTATGATTGTTATTTGATGCATGGATGAGTTTAGGATCGAATACGGCTTGATGGCGCATCAAATTAGGGTGAAAACCTAGATTTCGTGGCCTGAAAGTGTCTCCCAGAGTTTTGACTCGGACAGAGTCAGAGTTTTGACTCGACAGAATTAGAACGAGAGAAACTCAGAGTTTTGACTCGGACAGAGTCAGAGTTTTGACTCGACCGAGTCAGAACGACAGAGTCAGAACGACAAATCATAGTTTTGACTCGGGCAGAGTCAAGTGTTGACTCGATAGAGTCAGAACGAATCAAAATCGAACAGACTTGATCTCAGAGGCTTCTGACTCGGACTGAGTCAAGTGTTGACTCGGACCGAGTCAGTACAGAAGGTTGTCTTGTTCGTCGCGTTTTGGTTCGGACTGATTTGGGGAGATTTCGGCTTCTGACTAACAGACAGAACGGCGGACCAGAGAAGCTGACCAAGGTCAGTCCGGCGGACCAGATTCTGGTCAGCTCCGGACTGGACCTTAGACACTTCTCAAGTCCGAAATTTTGTCCTCTTCCTCATGATTAATCTCAAGCTATTACCGCCCATTAGTAGAGCAACTGTCAAGGCCTCGATGGTCATGGTTACGGGTCATGCCCTAGCTGAGCGTGCCTGATTATCTTGGTGAGGCAGTATGGAGAAATCGTGATTCTCATAGCTCGAATATGGTTGAGCTTGAATTGGGTTATCAAGTCGGACTTGGACCTGATGGTAAGGATGGGATGAGGAACATGCAGTGATAGCGTATCACTATCCCATACACATCTAGGAATCACATATGATGTGATTGACAATGTGTTGTCTACCTAAATAGCATGTTTTTTAGCGTCATGCCCTAGCTGACTCAAAAGCATGTGAAATATGGATCCTAGCTCACTTAGAAACTCATTGAGGGTGTTTTTCTTAGTGGGAGCCTGTCATATTGCATCTATTGTCTGTGTTAGTATGCGTACTAAGCGACTTGCATATTTTATGTCTGTTTGTCTGTCTTTTTGTGTAGAACATATCTGTTGCAGGAATCTGTTTTATCTCACCATGCGATCTATCCTTATGAAGGATAAGCCTCTGACCACGGCTTCTAGATCGATCATTGATGCTTATTGGAAGCATGAGGATGATGATCTGGACGTGTCCAGCTTGATGCTTGGAAAGATGCCTTCGGAATTGCGTAAGCAATTAGAGGACATGGACAATTCATTGATAGTTGATCAGTTGAATGTGTCATTCCAAGAGAAAGCTGGGAGCCGAGGGAAGAATGATATGGTAGTTGTTGGAAAGAGTTCCACCAAAAGAAAACGTTCCAAGGGCAAGGGCAAGAGGAAAGTGGCAAGCGTTGTCATTGAACCTAAGCCTGAGTCCAAGAAGGAAGAGTGTTATTTCTGTCATGCCATCGGGCATTGGTATAGAAATTGCAGGCTCTACCTGGAAGATCAGAGGAAGAAGAAGCTTACAGAAGCTTCGACTTCTGGTATCTTCATTATAGAGGCGAACTTGTTTACTTCTACATCATGGGTATTAGATACCGATGTGCCTCGCACATTTGTGGAAATGTGCAAGGACATCGAGGAAGTAGACAATTGGCGAAGGGAGAAGTAGATCTCCGCGTCGGGAACGGAGCAAGAGTTGCTGCATTAACCGTCGGGACTTACGATCTCACTTTACCTTCTGGCCTTGTATTTATTGGTTTAGTGCTCTATGATGTACTGTTTATGAGCTTTCTTTAGATACATTCGATGTATTGATACTTTCTATGGTTTTATGAGAGTATTTGATTCATTACATGTTCTTGCATACTAGATCTGTTATGAAATCCATGTATCATTATGAATGATACTAAACTCCC
>NW_010970490.1:4538499-4539067 GCF_000463585.1 Tarenaya hassleriana | reverse complement strand
CCATGCCTTATGTTCGACATATGATATCGCGATACAAAAGGATCATCAGCCGGAATCATCACTGGTGTTCGTAAGATCACGAACCAACTCTATTCGAGATAGGTAGTCATAGTGTCTTGCTAGAGACCGCCTATGACTTGTATATCCGAAATAGGGATTTCGGGTTATACTGCTATGTCGAATGAGCCTACAGGGTCAGACACGTAGGGAAGGACAAAACCGCACGAGGAAACGACGAAAAACCGAGACAGAAGGGTCTGGAACGGACGGACCGGAACTCCAGAACGGACGGTCCACCAAGTCCAGACCCGACGGTCCAGAGTGCGCGGTCTGTCCATTCCAGAAAGGTCTGGAAAAGACGGTCCACTAACGCAGACCGTCCGTTCTGCTTGCTGGAACGGACGGTCCACGTGCAATTCCGGACCGTCCGTTCCAGGTTCCAGTTTTCCGAAAATTAAACCGAAATTAAGGTTAAATCACTTTATAAGAGAAAGAGATTAGAACCCTAATTGAAAAGAGACTTTTAGCAGCCGACTTTTGGTGTTCTTGGAGAGTTTTTGGTGAGATC
>NW_010970490.1:4537906-4538363 GCF_000463585.1 Tarenaya hassleriana | reverse complement strand
ACGAATTCTTCAGTTGATACAGGCCCCGGATCGATTGAGGTAAACGTCTAACGTTTCAACGATTCATTAGAAGCATGGTTCTAGGGTTTATTAAATTTTTGTTTTATATCCGCTGCGCAAACCTTAGAATCGATCTCTTAGGAATAGGATTCGCTCTAGAGATCCCAGGAAACCCAAACAGTGGTATCAGGGCCTGGTTACTCTGTTTTGATTTCGTAGAACCCGATCACGCACGTTTTAGGATTTGAATTGTTTGAATCCATGTTTGCTTTGATTTCTATGCATGTTTGATGATTGAATCTAGTGTAGATTGCATGTTTCATGTTGCATAGAGTGCCGGAGTTCGAATTTTGGGTTCACAGGAGAATTCGGATCAGTTTCGGGTCTGAACGGGGCCGAGAACGTGAAAAACGTGATCTGATCACGTGACCAAACCCTAGACCGTCCGTTCTGGTTT
>NW_010970490.1:4537390-4537786 GCF_000463585.1 Tarenaya hassleriana | reverse complement strand
TTTTGAGAAAGTGGCCCGTCCGTTCCAGAGTGTCTGGACCGTCCGTTCCAGAGTGTCTGGACCGTCCGAGCTGCAGAATCACGTGGTCCGTCCGTTCTCATACGTAGACCGTCCGTTCTACATCTAGAACGGATGGTCCGAGACCCAGACTCCGAGATTTTTCGTTTTCTGATCCGATTGTGCAATCGTTGCTTAATCTGATCAACTGTGAATCAAATAGACATGAATTATTCTTATGGATGGTCCATAGTGAATGAATGCGTGTAACTTAATCGAGATATTAGATATGCTTGATTGAGTGGGAGCTCCGGGATTGGGATTGCATAATCGAATGGATGGTCTATTCGAATTATGAACAATCGTTGCACAGAAACTGGATAGATCTAGAAGCTCTAT
>NW_010970490.1:4531614-4531838 GCF_000463585.1 Tarenaya hassleriana | reverse complement strand
TGAGGAGTTGCGTGCTTTGATTACGTCAAACGTCCTGCGTAACAGGAGGACTATAAAGGCGTGTACCAGGTACGAAACGAATCATGTGATGGATTGTATATAGTCAAGATGGGATTTGTACCTCTCGTAAAAGAGAGAGATATCGTTGGGCCCCTCGTGTGAGCGAGACTGTAGAAATATGTGGCCGCACTATAGACGAACTCGTCTATTTCAGACAGTCGAAC
>NW_010970490.1:4509906-4531504 GCF_000463585.1 Tarenaya hassleriana | reverse complement strand
AAAAAACTCTATTCGAGATAGGTAGTCATAGTGTCTTGCTAGAGACCGCCTATGACTTGTATATCCGGAATAGAGATTTCGGGTTATACTGCTATATCGAATGAGCCTACAGGGTCACACACGCAAGGAAGGACAAATGCACGAGAAAACGTCGAGAAAACTGGATAAGTGGTCTGGACCGGTCTAGGAGTAGACCGAACGGACCGGAGCATCTAGTCTGAACGGACCAAGTTGTTGGACCGAACGAACTAGAGAGTTCAGTCCGAACGGACCAAGTGTTGGACCGAACGGACTGACCCGTCAGTTCGAACGGACCCAGTTATGAAACTGGTCCGAACGGACCAAGTGTCCAGACCGAACAGACTACTAAGCAGTCCGTTCGGTTTGGGGTACGGATTTAATTTTAAAGTCCGAATCTAGGGTTAATCATTTGAATAAGAGGAGAAATAGAACCCTAACGCTAAGGAGCTGACCTAGAGAACTTTTCAGACCCTTTTAGAGAGTCTAAGGGGTTGAAGAAGTGATCTTAATCTCTCTTTCTCAAAGCACATCATCGAATAGAAGATTCGTGTCCTAGCAGACAAGTTCCAAAGGTTGGAATCCATTCCGAGGTGTGGATACGTATAGAGGATAAGGTATTCTTCCTGCCTATAGTGATCGGACGAACACATCAATTGAAACAGGTCCCGGATCGATTGAGGTAAGCGTTCTAACGTTTCTACAAGATCATGCATGATAGGTTTTAGGGTTTTAACAAATTTTGGTTTTACATCCGCTGCGCAAACCCTAGAACCGATATCTTAGGAATAAGATTCGCTCATGAGATCTCAGGAAAACCCAATATATATATATGTATAGTTTCAATAATAAGATATGAATTCTTATATATATATATATATATATATATATTTGAAACATGTTTAAAGAAACAATATAACTCCATTATTGCTCTAAAGTTCCTGTTTCCACAGGAGTCTTCAGAACAAACGTCTGACATAAAACCATATAATCATATTATTAAATTGACACCACGGTCTAGAATATTTAGTGGATATTTTGTTCTATTTATTTTTATAACATAATATGTTTTTTTTAAATCATTATAAATTTATTTTATATCAATTTGTTTTATTAATTTTAGTTTTATCTGAATTTAGGTTGGATTTTTATCAACCATACTTTAGATATAAAAAAAACTCTTCTTTTTTCGTTGGAGCTAGTTTTTGAACAATACATAGGGTTTTATCCAATGAAAGCACGTCTCAAAAACAACCAAATTTTTTTTTGTGTTTTATTAGTTAGGGGAAATTAAAATCAAATATTTATTTTAGAAATTATTATTTATATACAATATGTGCTTACATGTTCATGTAAGTGTGGTTGTGCGTATGGAAAGACACGTATATGTGTATAAATGCATAGACAAATCTATGGCTGAAAATCCAAAGGACAGTCTGTGGAGAAGAATCGAGCGAATGTCGAGTTATGACATGACAAATTGGCATCACGAAGTCACTAACCGCATTTGATACTGTCTCCACTCTCTCTCTTTTTCCCTCTTTAATTACCCAAAAAATTGAGACGTCTAATCGATTTAAAATGTATATGTATGGACTCAACATCTATCTATATATATATATACCCAAATTTGGATAGTTTAATTGGTAAAATAGATGCACAGATTCGAACTTCAAATTTGAGAAGAGAACATATATTCTAAAACATTTGGCTGACTTCCGATCCCGAGATATATACGTTAACAAATATATATATACATCAAACCCGTATTATCATGAAAAATTCACACCTTTAACATTAGTTTAAGATACTAGCCCACAACTATTAATCTAGACATCCATATATATACACACACAAACTGTAATATTGAAATGTAAATTTTAGATTATATATATATATATATATATATATATATATATATGATGTGGATATAACAATATTTGAGAAGTAGATTAGAAGGTCTGAAAATGGTGGGGGCACCCGTCAAACTCGACCACCTTTGTCTCCACTCCCACCTTCCCCGTGTCCTTTAGAACATGGAGCAAACAACTACGGCAAACCCCTCATCCTCATTCTAACATTTATTTTAAACTTCATATGCGTATATATGTGTATATATACACTCTCACTAACATGTTTTATCTTAAAGATCCTACGATCAATTACCGGAAACCTATAAATAAATATATTTATTGCATTTCCTCTGTAGAAACCCCACCATGCAGCATATATAAATTAAGCAATAAGCTTTGGAGTTTCAACATTTCTCTCACATCAAATCATCAAACCAACAAACCCACATCACATAACCAACTCCAAAGGAAAGAAATATTCAAAATTTTCAAAAAAGAAACCTTTTTTCCGATACCCATTTGGGAAATCGATCAAAAGATTCGGAAAAAAACACTTCAATAATAAAAATGGAGATCGAATCGGTTACCTGCGAGTGTTGTGGGCTAAACGAGGACTGTACACAAGACTACATTAGCGAGGTGAAGGCAAACTTCGACGGAAAATGGCTCTGTGGGCTCTGCTCGGAGGCGGTGAGAGACGAAATCACCCGCCGGAAAATTGCGTCAGCAGCGGCGGCGGCGGAGGAGGAGTCGGGTTTCCCGGTGGATCAGGCGGTGAGGGCCCACATGTCGTTTTGTGGGAAGTTCAAAGCGAACCCGGCGGTGCTGGTAGCCGACGGCATGAGGCAATTGCTACGCCGGAGGTCCGGCGACTTGTCGCCGGCGAAGCAGTTCGGAAGATCTGACACCAAGAAGCTTTACTGATCTTTTCTTTAGTGTTTTGCTTTGCTTGAAAATGGCACTAATGTATAATCTTCGATGCTTCGGTTTCACATAAAAGATGATAATCAAGTTAACCAAAGAAGAAGAGAAACCTTCTTGTGCGGATGATGATGATGATGATGATGGATGATGGCGATGGTGATGATGATGATTTTGTGTTTCTCCCTGTGGCATACACAAACATCCATATAACACACGATTTCTCGAAAGTACTTGAACAAGGAACCAAATAGTAAATCGAGATATAAAGAACTTGACTTTAGATTTGTTATGTAGATGATATGGATAACATATTCTCATTAGGTATAACATGATTAACAACATACCTGATTCTTCTTTACAATTCCCAAGATTATGAATCAACCGTTTCTTTTTCTGTTCTATTTTGCCAAGTCCTCAAACTGCAAAGATTGCAACTCACTTCCACTTGTAAACTCTGCAAGAACACAAACCTGTCTGTGAAAACCGAGTCCAGTCTCTAACAGTCATCCTTCCTCCCCAACGCAACAATATAAACAAGCTTCTTACTATCTCTTCTTTAGTGCATTGTGAAAAAAAAATGAAAACTTTGAAGAACTTGAAGTGTTTATCCTAGTTTTTTCTTTCAAAAGCATGATCTAAGCGCATAATTAAGCAAATGATCGTAGTTTTAGAAGTTCGCAGACAACCTCATTGAGTCGAGCTTCGAGTAGATCTTGTCTGACTGCTCGTGTTTCTCGCGTGTCTTGCCATTCGGGTCTATCTGGCTAATACCCTTATCCTTGACGACACCCTTTTCTTCCATTAATTGTCTGATGTTCCTGGCGTCGTCCCACCTCTGTTCTCTGGCATAGATATTGGATAATATCACGAGAGCCCCACCATGGCGAGGTTCCAAATCAAGAACACGTTTGGCTGCGAGTTCTCCTAATTCAAACTCATCGTGAATCCTGCAAGCAGACATCAGCGATCCCCAGATGATGACATTAGAAGCCATAGGCATTGATTCAATGAGATCTAGAGCTTCTCTTAGCCGATTAGCACGGCCTAAGAGATCCACCATGCAGCCATAGTGCTCGTGTTTAGGGGCGATGTCGTATTCATCCACCATTGACGCAAAAATCATCTTGCCCTCCTCAACAAATCCAGCGTGGTTACAAGCATAGAGTACAGCAAGGAAAGTAACACCGTTAGGCTCGATTTTTTCCTCTTTCAATCGGGCGAACAAGCTAAGTGCATCAGTGGATTCTCCATGCATTGCAAAGGCATTGATCATGCTGGTCCATGATGTCACATTTCTTCTTGGCATCTTCTCAAAAACATCTCTTGCTCTCTCCAAACTCCCACATTTTGCGTACATATCAATAAGGGCATTGTTTATTGGCAATTCTGATCCGAGCTCGTAATGATCTATGCACGAGTGAACTGAATTAGCCTTATCCATAGTACCGAGATTGGCACATGCTGATATAACACTCAACATGGTAATCTGATCGGGATTTATTCCCAAGGCCAGCATCTCCTCGAAAATTCTGAGCGCTTCTTCAGGCCGATCGTTTTCAGCATAACCTGAAATCATGGCACTCCAACACACCAAGTCTTTCTCTTCCATTTGGCAGAATATAGCCCGAGCATCATCAATTCTTCCAGCTCTAGAAAACCCGGAAACCATGGCGGTTGAAACAATCAAGTTCCTCTCAGGCATCTTTGCAAACAACTGCTGAGCCATATCCATACATCCTGTTCCAGCATACATCGTAACAAGAGCACTCAGCAAATACGCGTCCATCTTTACCTTGTTTTCGATAATAAATCTGTGAACCGCCTTGCTATAGTTTAGATTCTTTACACGACCGCATGCTGAGACAATATTACAGAGAATGATCTCATCTGGCATTACATTAGAATTCTTCATCTCCTCAAAAAGCTTGAAGGCTTCGTCTAAAATGCCGCGTCTGCAGTACCTGCAAACAAGCAAAAAGAGAACTTCAAACAAGATTGACACTTTAACAATGTTCCACTCAGTTTCTGTAAGCAGCAAGATATTTCTGAATCTACCCATCAATCATTGCATTCCACGAGACAACGTCTCTGTGCGCCATTCTATCGAACACCTTGCGAGCGTCAGCAACTCTGTCACAAGATGTGTACATGCCCATAAGACAAGTTTCCACAAACGGGTCCGACACAGACCCGAGCTTAACCGCGACGCCGTGAATCTCCATACCCTCGACCAAGGTCGATACTTTGGCCGCGGCTTTGAGGAGAGGAGGGAAACTGTATTCATCGAGAAGACCACCCGCGTCTCTGATTCTCCGGTAGAACAAGAGGGCCGAACTGGGTTCACCGGAACGGGAGAGCTGCCGGAGAAGGCGGTTGAAAAGGTGAGACGGCGGCGGAGAGTGCATAGACGAGAAGACGGAGATGGCGTAGCTGAGGCTGAGAGAAGAATAAGAGAGGACAAGGTCGAAGAGAAGTGAGTATGATCGGTGGTCGAGCTTCGTCCGCCAAATATGCGCGTGGATTTGCTTGATTTGATCGATTGTGGTACAGACGGAGAGTGCCCTTATAACGGAAGCGATTGAATAGCCGCCGGAAGCAGCGGCGACTCCGGCGGAGATCGCCGGCGGCGGAAGGGGCATAGCTGCTCGTGTGGTGGCGGCGGCAGGAGGCATTTCCCGTATGTATGAAGAATTTCAAAATGTGAGATTAAGCCCCTGATATTTCTGAACTTTACCTAAAACGCCTCTTAGTTTACATTTTATCCGAGTTAACACAAATTTGAGGCATTGTAAAGTGTTTCAATTCAATAATAAATCACATAATAGAGTGCCCTGATAACGGAAGCGATTGAATCGCCGCCGGAAGCAGCGGCGACTCCGGCGGAGATCGCCGGCGGCGGAAGGGGCATAGCTGCTCGTGTGGTGGCGGCGGCAGGAGGCATTTCCCGTATGTATGAAGAATTTCAAAATGTGAGATTAAGCCCCTGATATTTCTGAACTTTACCTAAAACGCCTCTTAGTTTACATTTTATCCGAGTTAACACAAATTTGAGGCATTGTAAAGTGTTTCAATTCAATAATCCTTTTTTCTTCTGTTAGTCTAATTTAATATTTCTTTCACAATTATGAGATATATTCCTGAAATTCTGCATTCAAAAAATAAATATTAAAAAATATATTATAGGCCATTCTCGAAATATTTTGAGTTAAATAGGTGAATAATAATAATAATAATAATAATAATAATAATAATAATAATAATAATAATAATCTAAATTAGTGCTATAATGGTCAACCTAATATTTGTTCTGCAATAAAAGTTATTCATCCTCAAAACCATACGAATAACTTCTTTTAAGAAAGAGAAATGCCACACTTACAACGTAAAACCATGAATAATAATTTCATAAACAATAAAAAAGGAGAGTTTTGTGTAATTAATCCCATGAATATAATGTCTTCGCATATACACCTAAAAATAATTATATAAAAAGAAAGAAAAAGTCTAAGGTTTCCTTCTCCATCCCTATATAGAAATATATGGAAAGTTTAAATATAATAGAATTTACTTATTTATTATTTTATTAGACAATTAGGATTTCTTTACAAATATATTTACTATTTTTTTTTCAATTCTATGTATCAAAATAGGTTAGAATAAGACCAACAATATGTGGCCAAATTTGAAGCAGCAATTTTTTTTTTTTATAAAAAAAAGCACAACACGTCGGTTCACACAAAATCCAAAATTATTATTTTTATATAAGAAAATCCAAAATTCTTACCAAGACCATTGGCACTTTCGTTCCTGTCTTTTTTTCAGTCTCTTTGGACCGAACACTTGTTCGTGTGCGTATTTATGATATTCACGAGATTTAAATTAATTTGACTCATTTCCTTTTCCTTTTGAATTTATGTAAATTTCACTTAAATCCATGCGTGAGAAATAAAACAAAATTAATTTCCGATATTATTTTTTAAATAGAGAAAAAAGGGTATGGTGACTCAAGGAATATGTTTTTCTTTGTCATAAAGTTAAAAACAAAAAGGTTCTTTTTAACATATATATTTTTTTGTTAAATTCTTTTTAACATATATTATAAATCGCTATAAACAATATACACGTGCCCATTTTTCAAAATGTTTTCTTTATTTCCCTAACAAATTAATTTATTTATATTTACCGACGAATTCTAATCAAGCAATTAATATGATTATTGAGATCAATCATATGAGGTACTAGTAATTTATATTTTCCATAAATCCATAATTCAAAGATCATTATGTGAAATATATACCATTGATATAAGATAACTTTCCACCTACCAAGATTTAATTTTTAATTCAGGAATAAATGATCTGTACAAGTAAGAATCTAATACGGTGAATATGAGGTTACGTAAAAGGAATAGTATTAGTTATTGCTATATGATTTCTTTAATGATTATCATAAGGAAACCTAATCCTCGGAGAAGATACGTGACGTAATTATGCTATCAAACAGGGGCAATAATGTAATTTAACTACTTACCCTCCCCTTATCTCATGGTGTGCCTTCGCTTCGCACCCATACGTTAAAAGGAACCAGCTTTTTTTTTCTGTCTCTTCGCTTCTCCAAAAATCACATTTTTTTTTTCTCTCTACGGTTTGTCAACTCTCCCGTCTTTTAATTTCCTAAATTCAGAAAACCCATCGAAAGATTCGATCTACTGCTGACACATTCCATAACCCAATTAAAAAAATTTGAGATTTCCCAGGAAAATTTTCGATTTTTTTTTTCTTCTGGGGAATTAGGGTTTCGTTTGCCGGAGAAATTCCAGAGCCGTAGCTTTTATTTTATGGTTTTGATTCCCATCCAAGACCCATCACCTTTATCATATTCGCTTTCGATTCATCTATTAATTTTGTCCCAATCGCTCCTTTTCGCTCCATCGAGCGAGAAATCCGACACGCGGAAGCCATGAGAGTCCATCCTCTGCCCAGGAAGCGGAACAACATCCTGACCTATCACGGTGCTCGCGACTCGAATCCCCGAGATCCGGTCAAGAAGCTCCGGCGTTTGCCCCATATCTTCAGCCGGGTCCTGGAGCTTCCCTTCAGGTCCGACGCTGACGTGGCGGTGGAGGAGATGCCCGACTGCTTCAAGTTCTCGGCGGAGACCGACGGCTTCCCGGTAGGAGTCGGCGGAGGAGTGATGGCCCACATGGTGGAGATCCATCCCGGTGTGATGAAGATCGTCGTCAGGGCAAACGGATCGTTGTCGTGTCTGGGTTCGTCGTTGTTGGACGAGCTTGAGCTCGACGTGTGGCGATTTCGGTTGCCTGAGACGACTAGGCCCGAGCTCGTGACCGTTGCCTGCGAGGACGGAGAGCTGATAGTGACGGTGCCTAAGACGGCGGAGAATTCGCCGGAGGAGGAGGAAGACGATGGAGATTTCGGTGGAGGTATGGGAAGTAGCAGGCTAATTCTTGTACAGTAACGCGTTATTGGGTTTCCTCGTTGATGGTTCTTATTCTCTGTACGATGTTTAGTTCTCGTCCGATTTAAGATATGCCGGGGGGTTTCGATGTTTCCGATGAAGAAATGTCTGATAAAGATCTCGCCTCTGTGGCTCTCCAGCCCGAATCCTTAAAGTTTTGAACTCAAGTTGAAACCCTCGATCCATGTCTGATGATCAAACAAAATCTTAGATTGTTTCAGAAATCATCTTTCTGCATCAGTATAAGATCTTATGAACTTTAAGCTAAAAAAAAGCCTTAAAAGAGGGGAATTTGGACTTGATCTCTGCTTTCACGTTTAAGGGCATTCTCCTTCTTCAATTCCCACTCTGGATTTCGTCTTGAACTTGTCTTTCTTCTTGCTTGTGGATTTGAGGGATTGTCACTTGAGGTTGGATTCTGCTTCCATTGTCTGAGATTGCTTAGTTTTTTCTGTTCTTCAACTGGCAGTACGTTGGCTTTGCCGAGAGAAGAATCTAATCTGAATCCCTCTCTCACTCTTTTGTTCTCCTTGCAAAACTTCATTGAACGATATGGAATCTCCACTTTACATTTGTTCATTTGTCCTCCACTTCAATTATTGGTTATGTGGTATTGTGGCAGGAGTTCACATAAGAGATTTTGAATGTCCGAATTCATGGAAAAGGATGGTTTTTTTTTATATATATATATATCAAAAACTGTTTATGCTAATTATGCATAATAATTCAGTAAATTCGTTTATAGTTTCATTTCTTAATGAATCCTTTTTTGAGGGTTATGATTCATGAAATCATACTTTGACAGAGAGAGAGAGAGAGAGAGAGAGAGAGAGAGAGATCAGAGACATTGGGAGGTTTGTAAGGCTAGAGGACAGTAATTTTCCGAACAGAGCATGAACAGGAAACATGGTGAATTTGTTGGTAAATGGTACCCGATTTTAATTGTTTAAAGTTGAAGTTATTTTTGTGTATTTTGAACAATGTAGGGACTTTTTTGCAAATTCCACTTTTTCAAATTAGACCAAGCACAACTTTAGCTTAAACCCCCAGTGCGAAAACCCTTCATCTTTCCAATGTTCCACCACCGCTGGCCCAAACCATGAACTTTCCGGCGGCCGCATCCTCCGCCCGCGATCCACATGACCTACCTCAGCGCGAACTCGCTCGGCTTACTCGTCGAGGATGCCATTGCGAGACGCTCGAGTCGACTCGGCCGAGTCGTACACGCCAAGATCGTCAGGACCCTCGACTCGCCGCCTCCTCCTTTCCTCTCCAACCACCTCATCAATATGTACTCCAAACTCGACCTCCAGGACTCGGCTCGGATAGTTCTCCGGCGCACTCCGGCTCGCAATGTTGTCTCCTGGACTGCCCTTGTCGCCGGACTTGTCCAGAACGGTCATTTCTCCTCCGCATTGTTTGATTTCTGCAACATGCGACGCGAAGGTATCTCTCCCAATGACTTCACGTTACCTTGTGCCTTCAAGGCTTCGGCTTCTCTCCGTTTACCAGTCACCGGGAAGCAGCTTCACGCGCTCTCCGTGAAGAATGGTCGGATATTGGATGTATTCGTAGGATGTAGCGCTTTTGATATGTATTCTAAGACTGGGCTCAGGGTTGATGCTCGGAAGCTGTTCGATGAAATTCCCGAGCGGAATAGCGCAACCTGGAACGCGTTTATATCTAACGCGGTGGCCGATGGAAGGTCTAGGGACGCGATTGAAGCCTTTATCGAGTTTAGAAGGATTGGTGGAGACCCAAATTCGATAACTTTTTGCGCGTTCCTTAATGCCTGTTCCGACAGGTTATCCTTGGAACTAGGAATGCAGTTGCACGGGTTCATATTACGAAGTGGGTTCAATACGGATGTGTCGGTTAGCAATGGGTTGATCGATTTCTATGGGAAATGTGAACAGATTTGTTGTGCTGAGATGGTTTTTACTGAAATGGGAACGAAAAATGCTGTTTCTTGGTGTTCATTGTTGGCTGCGCATGTGCAGAATCATGAGGACGAGAAGGCTTCCGTGTTGTTTTCACGTGCAAGGAATGAAGGGATCGAGCCCACTGATTTCTTGATCTCGAGCGCTCTAAGCGCCTGTGCTGGAATGGCAGGTCTTGAATTGGGAAGATCGATTCACGCTCTTGCTGTTAAGGCTTGCATAGAAGGGAATATCTTTGTCGGAAGTGCTCTTGTCGATATGTATGGGAAATGTGGAAGCATAGAAGATGCAGAATGGGCATTTGATGAGATGCCTGAAAAGAACTTAGTGACTCTGAATTCGTTGATAGGAGGATATACTCATCAGGGTGGGATTGATTCGGCTATACAGATATTTGATGAAATCGCGTCAGGTATATACAAGTTGACTCCCAATTACTTGACATTTGTGTCCATACTTTCTGCCTGTAGTAGGGCAGGGGCAGTGGATAAGGGTATGGAGCTATTTGAATCGATGAAGAGTAGGTACGGCATTGATCCAGGGGCCGAGCATTATGCCTGTGTCGTGGACATGTTAGGCCGTGCGGGGATGGTAGAAAGTGCTTATGAGTTTATACAGAAAATGCCGTTTCAGCCCACGATTTCAGTCTGGGGTGCTCTCCTGAATGCTTGTCGGGTGTATAGTAAGCCACAGCTGGGAAAAGTAGCGGCTGAGAACTTGTTTAAACTTGATCCAAAAGATTCAGGCCACCATGTACTGCTTTCCAATTTGTATGCAGCGACTGGGAGGTAAGTAAATTTCTCATCTGAAGTTCCGATTCTCTGATAATCTTCGTTTGGCGATATCATCTACTAAATGAGGCCAGAATAAGTGGAAAACGTTTGAGAAATCACATAATGGGGAGCTTACATCATATTCTGAATGCGTTACTAGCTGGAGAACACGGGTTTTCAACCAAGTTCTTGTTTCTTTAACGCACATTGTCTTAAGAAATAACATGATCTCGAACTGTGAACTGATGAACAACAACAGGTGGGCGGAAGCAAATGCCGTGCGGGAGGAAATGAAAGGCGTAGGGATCAAGAAAGGAGCCGGGTATAGCTGGATCACGGTGAAGAACCAAGTGCATGCTTTCCAAGCAAAGGACACATCCCATAGAATGAACCATGAGATTCAAGCAAGACTGGCCAAGCTGAGGATGGAAATGGAGGCTGAAGGGTACAAACCTGACTCGAAACTCTCCCTCTACGACCTGGAAGAAGAAGAGAAAGCAGCCGAGGTCGCTCACCACAGCGAGAAACTGGCTTTGGCCTTTGGCCTCGTGGCTCTCCCGGCCGGTGTGCCCATCAGAATCACCAAGAACCTCAGAATCTGTGGAGATTGTCACAGTTTCTTCAAGTTTGCTTCTAAAAGTGTTGGGAGGGAGATTGTTGTGAGGGACAATAACCGGTTTCACCGGTTTAGGGATGGACTTTGTTCTTGCAAAGATTACTGGTAACCGGTTTAACCGGTTCTGTTAGATTTGATCTCATGAATACAAATGAGAATTTAATATTAATGAATGTTAATATAATGTTCGATAAATAGATTGAATTTGTAAAATATATGAATATAATTGGATCCAGCTGCTGAGGAAGATTGCACTTCTCACTACGTGAGCTCCTCTTATGCAAATCACACACTTCACATATGCTTACACACGTTTATATATATATATATATATTACATGTTTCTATGCTGTAATATGTTGTCCTTTCATTACAGAACCCAAAAAAAAAATGTCGAATCTTCTCTGGAAAAAACTACACCTCTGCTTCTCCTCCTCCTCCGGCGGCCATCTCACCAGATCCTCACCGTCCGTTCCTTCATCATCCCCCTCCACCAAAACCGATCACAACCGTCCATTTCACCGCCGTCATCATCATCATCACCACACGCCGTCGATCTTCATCCACAACTTCAACTTCCTCTACGACCACCTCTCCTCCCCCCACCACCGCCGGAACAGCTTGGGGTGGAAGCCGAGTTCGCGGGTTTCGCCACCGTGTTCTCGTCGAAGCCGCGGCGGAGGCCGGGCGTGGCCACGGAGGAGGAGGACGGCGGCAACGTGGCTGTTTCGAAGCTGTTGACGGGAGGAGTGGCCGTGATGAAGCACGTGGAGTCGCCGGATCCGTACAGAGATTTCCGGCGGTCGATGAGGGAGATGGTGGAGGCGAGGAATTCTCCGACGACGTTGAGGGACGTTGCCGGCGATCGTGAATTCTTGCACGAGTTGCTTTTCTGTTATCTCTCGTTGAATCCGAAGCATACCCACAAGTTCATCGTCTCTGCTTTCGCCGACACGCTTGCCTCATTGTTCTCTCCGCCGCCGGGGAATTCTGGTTGATACATACACTCCGGCGACGGATATTCAATTTCTCTCCTTCAAATTGTGTTGTTTTTAATTCTAGATGTATACAATGCATGAAAAATGCAATAATCGATTCATTAACACAAATCTTAGAGCAAGAATTATGTCTTATCTTCTGATTATTATAGAAATATGGTAATCGTTTTGGTTAGGGTTTTTTACCCAAATAACCCACTTGGGTCGCATCTATTTCATCTGTACATCACCGAAAACATAACACATTTTTTTCTCTGCGAAAAGACAAAATTACTCTTAATGAATTACGATATTTATCCGTTCGAAAACAACTTCGTTATTACGACTTCGTAATTAAGTCTAAATATAGTTACAATTGATTCTAAAAAAGGTGGCAAAAAATCATCTGTCTTATTTTTAGTTGTATATCAGTTATATGTTAGCCGTAATAAAGTCGCAAAAAATAAAACGAAAAGGGTATTTCAGACTTTTCCCACCGAAAAGTGGGTTAAAATTGAATTTTTTTTTTTTTTTGGTGGTGTACACTTAAATAGATGCGACGGATTATTCGGCTGATTTTCCCTTTTAGTTATGAACTCAGGGAACGAATGATCAAAGCGCTTAAGATAATGGGCCTTTATTGGGCCTAACGTAATCGCTGAATCTATAACTTTGATCCAATGAGCCCATTTTCATGGAAGGCCCAAATGTGTAGCGTAACCGAATGTACTGGCGCCCGCACTGGATCGCTACTCCTCTGGGAATTATCCACAAATAAATTTTAAAATTAAAAAAAGGCGAAAAATTCCCTGTACTCTTCTATTGCGTCGCGTCGAAGATGCCACTGTCCGTAAACCTCTCACCGCCTGTGACCGGAACAATCCGTAGCCACCGGAGGACGGCTTCCCTCTGCGAATCTCCGTCTGCAAGTCAACGCTTCTTTCCGATTCATCCCGATGTCCGATGCTCCGCAATCTCCGCCTCGACGAGATTGCTGAGGAAACCGCCGTGTGTGGTGGTGGCTAAAGCCATTGAACAGAGCCGAGATACCACGGAATCGGAGCCAGAGTCGGATTCTCCGGCGTCGGAAGGCGGAAAATACGCGGAGGAGGAGCAGAGCCTGATCGGAGCCGAGATAAAGGCGGCGATGGAGCAGAGGAAATCGGCGGCGGAGGAGGATAGAGGGAAGAGTGAGCTTCTGAGCGGAGTGGCGGAGGAGGTGAGGGAAATCGAGTGGCCGGCGTTTCAGAAGGTGCTCGGTACGACCGGCGTCGTGCTCGGCGTCATCGCCGGATCCAGCGTCGTCTTGCTCACCGTCAATTTCATCTTGGCCGAGCTCTCCGATCGTGTTTTCGCCGGAAAAGGTGTTCAAGATTTCTTCAGCTGAACCAAGAAAAAAAGCTCTCTTTTTTCTTTCCTTCTGGGCACTTGTGGAAACCCTAATTTTGTTGTATTTTGCACAACTTCGCAATCCAACGAGAGATTCAAGCACAAAAACTGATTCCCAGATCACATTTCTTGTAGTCTCTAATGGTTCTGAACAATCAAAACAACCAAGATTTTCAGAGAAAGGTCACATTCAAATATCTTGACAGCAGACAAAAACTGGAGTTCACTGGCTTGAGCTCGCCGGTCCGACAAGAACACCTTGAGCGTTACCTTCCTTCTTGTTACCTTCCTCCTCCTTGGAATCATCGTGTTTCCTTATCCTAATCTTATACTTGGCCTCAAATTCAGAAAGATCCTTCTTTTTCTTCTCGAGTGTCTCATACAGCTTCTTGACAACCTCTTCAAGCCCTTCCTTGTTGCGCTGAACGGCTGGGAGGACCTCTTTGATGGTTCTCTGGACGAGCACACCTCCAATCATTCGGAAGCATTTTCTTGATGGGTCGAGCGGTTGAATGGCGTTGATGACCAACGTGTGTTCGCTCACTTGCATTTCGAGTTCGGTTATGTTGGAGTAGATTTGGCTCAGCTCTGATCTCATGGCCGTGTATATGTTTGCAACCGCTTGCTCATTCGGAGGTTCTTTGCGGTCACTAGCAGATTTGCTGGCCATTGTGACTGTCCTCCTCCCTGCAACGAAAAATCCAGTCTTATGAATCAGAATTTCAGATCATCACATGGTTGAATACTTCTTTTTTAGCAGCATTAATCAGTACCACACCACTGAATCATGAAATGCACAATCTCTCCTTGCAGAACGATTTGAGCTGTTAAATCTCGGTGGCAGAAGATAGTATGGGCATAGGAGAATGATGCAAATATCTATACATTGGAATTACTCATCAGGATTATCCAGATTCCTTCATAACAAAGTTACCAATGCAAAATCTTACAAGGCATTGAGTTCTTTCTATTCTATTGAAAGATTCGAAACAACAACAACCATCCATCCATCCTTTAAGCTCAACCATACATAACGCAAGAACACGTATTTCCTCGGTGTAAGAATTCAGCTCAAACTTTTACGGAAATGACACTAGCTACATGCCCATACACCGGTGTATCACACATCGATGAACCAGACATCATCGATCCGATAGACAGATCTAATACGTCAGATTCAGCAAGTAGAGGTTCCATCCACAAACTCTTGCATCAACAAAAGCAATGGATATGAACACATTACCAAATGAATGCTCTGGACCGGCCATTCAGAAACTTATCAACTTAGTTTATCCAATCCCAATTGAGTAGACAAAACAAACCCTTCAATGTTTTCCCCAAATGCACACAAAATGTCACAGAAAGTCTCCATCTTTATACGTTGAGACACCAAAAATTTCTACCAAATATCCACAAGCCGATAACTTCGCATGCCAATTGATATATGCATTGATCTCACAGACGAAACCCCAAACTCTAAAACCCTAAATCCTAACCATACAGAGTCTGCATCCGAAGAAATTTATGAATCTGACCCAACATACAACAACATACGCGATATGCAAATCACTCCATCAATCGCCAATCAAAACCCTAAATCGACGAATCCAGACATCGTTCATACCATTAAAGCTTCGTTCTTTAGGCATGGCGAAACGAATCAGAAAAATGAAGAGATCGTTTCGATGCAACAAAACAATAAATAAGAAGAAGAACCTGAAGATTCTCTAGGGTTTAGTGAGAAAATTCAAAGGGCACCTTCACCTCTGCTGCCAAAATATTTGCACCTTTGCTGATGGGCTCTCTCCTCTCCGGCTTCGCGGAGCGACTCACCGCAATTTTGTATTAAAACAAAAATTGATATATGTAATAAATTAATAATTTTAGCATATTACTAGGGCTCCCGTTAGTATCGGCGGATATTATATATACATGTGTATATATATATATATATATATATATATATATATATATATATACTTATACACGTATATACTCATTATCTTGATTTATGTATTTGTATTTTCTCAATCAATGTGTATTTTTTTGCACAATTGGTTTTTGTAAGCTTTGAATAATGCTTTTGTGAAGTAAAAAACTAATTTGGACGAAACACAAATTTTCTTTTATAAGAAAATAATTTAAACTCCATGAGAAGTGTAGATTTGCAAGCTAAATTACTACATGGAAACTCTCTTCTTTTAGAATCTGATCAGTTTTGCCCGGTTCTTTGTTTCTAGAGCTGAGAACCGACATTACAACAGAGCTTCTTCTTACAGCAGAGACCAAAGCTAATGAACAAACTCACAAGAACAAAGACATGAATCAGTTTCTGAACTATACGAATTAACCTTTCTTTAGAACTCATGCTTTGGTGGATGAACTGGCAGATTACTCTTCCTAAATTTCCTCTGCTTGAGCTTCACCTTAACATTGACGCCATTGTCAACAATCGCTTGAAGCACGATCTGAAGCTTACCCTCGAGTTTCTCCCGTCTTCTAGGAGTATAGATGATGTCATGTATATCATCCTCCAAGGCTCTCTGGGCCAGAATTCTCCCCACAGCAGCACAAGTCTCTGCATTTCGGGTCGAACCCATATCATATTTTATGTCCTTTGAGATGGAATGAGCAACGGCTACAACCTTGCTGGTCACCCGGTGAATAACTGAGGCACGGACCGAGGCCTTTGAGATGTATATGTCTAGGCAGAACGGGTAGTGAAACGGAGCCGTGATCTGGTTGAACGTCGGCGTCCGTTCTTTCTTCTTGACCAGAGCATTAGGGTTATCGATTTCACTTGAGAAAGGGTTCATCTTGGAAGCTCTCTCATGACTTAGGTCATTGTTCTTCTTCTTCTTCTTATCTTCCCTGCGGGTTTCTTCTTTACTACTCTTTTCAGTATCCTTCTTCTTCGCCTCTTCCCAGTTTTCTTCCTTCTTTGTTTTCAGGTGTTTCTTGCGGTGGAATTCGAAGCTGTACTCCTCGAATTCCTTTGACCCTCGATCAATCTTGTAGAAAAGATTGCCATGGATTCTCAAATTGTCGATCTCATCGTGATCAATGTCACCCTCATCAACTATTTCTTCATCATGCATATGTGCGGAAATACTTCCTCTTGTATCTGTCTGGGTTTCTCGCCATGCTTGAGCCAAACTGGACGAGACGTGCCAAGCATCATCATCCACAGTCTCCACACCAAAACCAGCCAAACGAGATTGTCCGGAGGATCGCGAGCAAACACACCTCGATGCAGAGAGGAAACGAGAGGTGAAATCTGGCAAACGGGCGGGGATTCTTCTGAATACCATAAAAGCCATTGGACTGGAACAACAAGGAAGATCACTATCTGCTGATCTTAGGCCGTAAAGGCACCAACTTTGAACGAGAAAGAGCCAGAAAAATGTGGTGGTTAAACTAGGTGTAGTCTTTGGAGCAAATCGTCGAACACTTGGTCTGCAGAATGGTAAACCGCATCCTCACGACATGTGGGCAACGGTATCAGATGCGATTCCTCGTAAAACACGTTTCCTCTGACGCTTCTGATGAACAACTTTGCTCCCTTACCAAACAATCAAAATCTGTTCATCTCGATCAAGTCTGGTACATATCTACTCAAGCCATCTGAACAGATTCTGAATCTGGCAAGCGAAAAAGACGGAAAATGAAACTTAAAAACACACCGGAACGCCGATGTAAACCCTGCCCGAGCCCTGCATACACGAAAAAATTGTAATTTATTTGGTAAAAAATGGATCTTCACGGAAAAAGAAGCAACTTTTAATTACGTAAATCACGGAGACATTCTCGGCAGAAGTAAGAGACAGAGATAACATAAGATGTCACATTAAGTAACCTACAATACTTGGTCTGAGCATTAGGGAGAATTACAGCGACGATAATAAGAGAGAGAATTAATTAAACACACCGGGAGATGTAGCTACTTGAGATTAAAGAAAAGGGTAGAGTTAGCTGCGGAATTTGGAGGAGAAAAAGATTATTACAGACAAAAAAGACGGCGTAGAGACATGGAAGCAGATCCAGTGAGGGAGAACACCAGAGAAGAGAGTTGTCGGGCTTGTATCAGTAAAGGTTACCCATCTTCCAGTTTTTGGTCACTTGCCTAATCAGTTCAGTAGTAAGCCTGCTGGTGGTGGTGGTGGTGCTGGTGCTGGTGAGGGTGGTGGTGATAGGCCGGAGGTGGTGGAGGAGGAGGAGCCGGGCCATTGCAGTAGCCGCTGTAAGGTGCAGGGTAACTGATCGGAGAGCCGGGGAATGAGATGTGACCCACTTCAGGAGAGTACGGATATGGAGGGCTGCCATTGCTGTAGACAGTGGTGGGTGGCGGCGGGAATGATGCATATGGTGGGGAGGCGTACTGAGGGGAGTGGGTCGGGGACCGGATGTAAGTGGGAGGGGTCGGGAAGGAGGAGACATATGCGTTTGTGATACGTCCTGCCTTTGCTGGCGGCATCGGGCCATTGTAGCTTGCTCGGGTTCTCTTGTTGGCTGGAACGGCTGCAGGCTTTCTCTTCTCGGTTTTGGACTTCTCGAGCTGATCCAAGCGCTTCTTGAGATTCTCGGGTGGGAACTCTTCCTCGAGTTTGTACTCTTCTATGCACTTTAAGACTGCCCTAAGGGCCGATTGCTCCTTGCGTACCGCCAGTTGCTGGGAAAAAACAACAGTGTTAGAAGCTTTGATACCACACAAAAAGGTCATACAACAATTCTGGTGACATACTGAAACATAACCTGCTACTATGAGAGCTTAGAATAGAACATGAAAATGAGTTTGAGATTATCAATAGAATGATTCATTTGCGAAAAAACAGAAGGGAACGGCATAGTTTTTATTACGGAAAAAGGAAGTATATACCGCAGCTCGGCCAGGATTGTTGGGGTCCTCCATGATAGAGGCTGCCGCCTTCTTCGCATCCCTTAGATAAGCTTTCAGTAAAGGAACTGGAGGGAACTTGTCCACAAGACCAACTTCATAAGTGAAATGCACTGCATCGAGCTGCTGTCCCCTGCTGATTAATTCTTCAATCATGTCTGCCAGAATCATAATGGCTCAAACCATCAATCTCCACTTCGGATTATATGGAATAAGAACCGCAAAAGGATCGAACTTTATATGTATGCAATCTACTTCTGTTCTACCCAAAAGTTCGAATCCCTCTCTTTTACTCAAGTCTAAGACAACTCTGTGTCACCATTCAAATGCAATGGCAACCAGAGTTTGCCTGCCATATATACACTGACGGTATATATGGATACTGATATTTATCATCAAAGCCATTCTGACTTTGAAGAACTGTCTGAAGAACAGCAAACCTCAAACAGCAATAAAATTTTTGGGATTCTCAAACCTTGTAACCAGAGATTTTTTATACAAAACACATCTATTAAAATGTGAAGGGACGATTAAAATCAGAGATATATACCAAAGCAAAGGGAAAAAGACCTAAACTTGGGAAGTTGAACAACTCATCTAACACTGAAGCCAATTCAAACGCAACTGAACACACATATACTGTGGATTCAATCAATGAAGAGGGTCGAGATGAAAACATGAGCTTACCAGGCATTTGATCACCCAAACCTACTGAGACAGCGAGCTTAGGCATCTGCTTGCGCCATGCCGATCCAACCACAAGCTTCCTGTACAGAGTGAGATCTTCATTCTTAACGATTCCAAAAGTCACGAGATGTTGCAGAAACGTGTGAACATCGGGGGTCTTCACGTTCTCGATCCCTCCTCTCTCCTCCAAGCTCGCCTTCCATGTCTCGGCGATCTCCTTAGCCTTCTCCTTCACGCTCGGTGTCACCAGCAGCCGTGATTTCCCAATCACTGGGTCCACCATTACCGGTATCAAGCTCTCCAGAATCACCACACAAGCCCATCCCAGATCATTGGTAGCTTTCTCGCTGGCTTCGTCTCCGCTGCTCTTCCCGGCCCTCTTGTCCACCGGGAACACCTCGGAAATCGCCTCGAGCACGAACTTCGACGGATCCACGCATTCCACCAGTGCCGCCGGGATCTGTGCCCGGAGATTCTCCAGCTCCTTCTTCCGCATCGTCACGAAGTTCCAGAACTTTCTCGCGTCCATCTTTAGGCAGAAACTTTTCAGCAACGAAAGCAGGCCATCACCATCGTCGACCTCACCACCATCGTCGGCGCCTGAACCGCCATCTCCAGCCTTCTCGAGCAACATCAGAGCAGACTTGGCACTCTCCTCAGCTTTCCCCATGGCGATCTTGACGCTGTCCTCGATCGTGACCTCGCGATGCTTGAGCGACTCCAGCGAGGCCTGAGTCTGGTTGTCTAGGGTCTCGATCATCTGCTTCAAAGCCTCCGACTTCTTCATCAGATTCTGCTCCAGCAAAGTGAAGTGGTCGGAGAGCTCCTTCCACAGAAGAGTGCAGCTCGTCATCAGCGACGTCTGCCGCTGGAACTCGTCGAAGCTGGGCTGAGTCAACTCAGTCAACTCGCCCGGATCGGGGATCGACCCCATCGCCGGTTAATCGGACGGCAGAGAACACTCCAGAGACTCCGATCGAACCGTTCGAAAGGAACTCACTGGACAGAAGAAGAAGCAAAGGGATGGAGTGAAATCTCAGAAAACCTAGAATGACAAAAGTAGGGACGAAGATAAGAAACCAGAAATGGTTACGTGGACGGTGCAAAATATCGACACGTGTCGTGGCTTCTAATTGAAGGCGCGATAATAAGTGAGCGGCTAAAGTGCGCTGGGAATGCGTAATTTAGCGACGTGAGCATACAACGTTGAGCAATGCTAACATGAGCGGCGCATGTGCGTAGGATAAAAGTGATGGTTGGTGACGTCAGATAGGTATGCTTCGCTTTCTCGTAAACCGAGCTGAGAGAGGGGAAAGTGGGCCAGGCCCACTGACCGCCACATGGATTGAGTCAGAAAACAGTGAGGCAATGCCGGCTAAATATACCAATTTTTAGTACTTTTTCGGAATATAAATAATTTCGATGAAGATAAAAAAAAAATAGATAAAGGTTTGATTTTTTAAAAAGATAAATAAAGAAATGAAAAAAGAGAGTGCATGTTATAATTAATAATATATATATATATATATATGGGAAATCTGACTTCGAGTAATAATAATAAGCACATGTACAAAGGCTGTTATGAAACAGACACGCGTGAAGGTGGAGGAGGAAGATCTTTGTTCGAAATCCAAATGTTTGTGTCCGCGAAACGTGACAATTAAGTAAATGTATGGTCCTCTTATTTTATTTATTTCATTTGGAATGTTATTATATTTCATACGGAAAATTTGTATTAAGATACTTAAAATATTGCCTAAAGTTAAAGAAAATAATAACATAATGGCACTTGTAATATTTGGTATGCCGGACATTTGTGACGATTACGATTTTTTATTGTAATGTTGTTGATTTTTCTTTCTTCCTTTTTTTTTTAAATTCCAAAACCCTTAAATGCCCAAGAATTAAACATAGATTCGGAGATTTGTGTCCCAAGCAAAGTTACATACACACAAATATCTCATTACCCTTCAAGTTGATGCTTGGAGATTAAGATCTATGGTATCTTGAATAAAATGGTTATTAGTTATTACTGGTCGGAAACTATTCA